>NW_027141900.1:0-25680 GCF_036365525.1 Heterodontus francisci
AGGGGCCTCAACAATATTTCCCGCACTTCTGCCCTCAGTCCATCCCCTTCCTCCCAGACTGCGACAGGGTTCCCCTTGTCCTCACTTTCCACCCCACCAGCCTCCACACCCAAAGGATCATCCTCCGCCATTTCTGCCAACTCCAGCGTGATGCCACCACCAAACACATCTTCACTTCCCCTCCCGTCAGCATTCTGTAGGGATTGTTCCCTCTGTGACACCCTGCTCCACTCTTCCATCACCCCCCGACACCTTGTCCCATTCCCATGGCACCTTCCCATGCAATCGCAGGAGGTGTAATACCTGCCCTTTTACCTCCTCTCTCCTCACCACCCAAGGCTCCAAACACTCCTTCCAGGTGAAGCAGCGATTCACTTGTACTTCCTTCTATTTAGCATACTATATGCGCTTTTCACAATGCGGTTGCCTCTACACTGGGGAGACCAAACGCAGATAGGGTGACCACTTTGCGGAACATCTCCGCTCAGTGCGAAAGCATGACCCCGAGCTTCTGATTGCTTGACTTTTCAACAACTCCACCCCCCCCACCCCCACTCATGTCCACATTTCTATGCTTGGCCTGTTGCAGTGTTCCAGTGGACATCAACGCAAGCTCAAGGAGCAGCACCTCATCTTTCGATTAGGTACTCTACAGCCTTGCGGATTCAACTCTGAGTTCAACAATTTTAGAGCATGACTGGCATTTTAAAAATATTTTTCTATTTTCTTATTTTATTTTTTAAACCATGTTCCTGTTTTTCATGTGAACAGAGCTGCTCATTATTCTGCTATTAACACTCTCTCTGGACTAATGCTTTGTCTTTCACCACAAGCACCAACACATTCTTTGCCGTTGTCCCATGACAGCCTTGTTATTTAATCTCTCCGACACTCTGCCCTATCACAACTTTCCCTTTTGTTCTCTTTCCTAACACCCCCCCCACCCCCCCGCCCCTTCACTTGCATAAAACCTGATTCTTTTCTAATCTCTGAAACGTTAACTCTGCTTCCGTCTCCACAGATGCTGTCTGACCTACTGAGTATTTCTAGCACTTTCGGTTTTTACTTCTCTCAACCTTCTCTTCTCTAAGGAAAACAGTGCCAGCTTCTCCAATCTATCCATGTAACTGAAGTCCCTCATCCCTGGAATGATTCTTATAAATCTTTTCTGTATGATCTCTAACCTTCCTAAAGTGCAATGCCCAGAATTGGACATAATGCTGCAGTTGAGGCTGAACCAGTGTTTTATAAAGGTTCTCCATAACTTCCCAGGATCCCATAAACCTCATCAACCATTTTCTCAACCTGCCCTGCTACTTTCAATAATTTATGCACATATACCCCCAAATCCCTCTGCTCCTGCACCCCCTTTAGATTTGCATCCTTTATTTTATATTCACTCTCCTCGGACTTCCTATCAAAATGTATCACTTCACACTTTTCTGCATTAAATTTCATTTGTCACGTGTCTATCCATTCCACCAGCCTTTGTATGTCCTCTTGAGGTCTATCACTATCCTCCTCACTTGCTAATACTTCCAAGTTTTGTGTCATCTGCAAAATTTGAAATTGTGCCCTTCTACCCAAGTCAAGCTCATTAATACAGAACAAGAAAAGCAGTAGTCCTAATACTGACTCCTCGGGATTTAAGGGGGCAATTTTCAGCTTTGCCATCTGGGCAGTAACTTGGTGAATCTGATCATCCACCATTTTTCATTCTATTCATTTCAGTGGAACAGAAATTAGACATGTTCTACAATAGGCCAAGCATAATGCTTGCCAGGTTATCACTCAGGTGGAGAAATTGAATATTACTCTCATATCTCTAAACCATGCTAAACTTAAAATTAATAAAATACAGAAAGAAATATATTTTCATGACAACTCTCGTGTCATCCTTTAAAGATCTCACTTAAACTTGCTGAATTTAAACTTATTTGGATAGATCAATACTGTACAGGATTCAAATTTAAGGAATGTTACCAAAAGAAGATTGGCTAGATGCTGCAACGTTTGTTGGTATTTATATTCAGGTACTAGTTACAACCCTTTTCAGAACTGAACTTCTTGATGTCCTTTATACTATACATGTTCCTCAAACAGAATATAATTAATGTCTACATGATGTAGTACACAGGTACAATCAAACGGACTGAGTGGTTCGCCTAATATAATCAGACAAAACACTGTGGATAACAAGTTAAAAATGTTGTTAGACAAAGATATGTTTATCTAAAAATTACATCACCTGCTATAAATTAATGAGTCCCATACTGCCGATAAATAATTGTTATATTTAATAGGTTTAACAAAGGGTGAATAAACTGAGCTATGCCTTTGTGCTATCTCTCATATGAAGATCTCTAGACAACATGTAGAATTCAGGTGGCACTGCCACTGGCAATCTAAATCAGCAGTAGGGCGGCACAGTGGCGCAGTGGTTAGCACCGCAGCCTCACAGCTCCAGGGACCCGGGTTCGATTCCAGGTACTGCCTGTGTGGAGTTTGCAAGTTCTCCCTGTGTCTGCGTGGGTTTTCTCCGGGTGCTCCGGTTTCCTCCCACAAGCCAAAAGACTTGCAGGTTGATAGGTAAATTGGCCATTATAAATTGTCACGAGTGTAGGTAGGTGGTAGGGAAATATAGGGACAGGTGGGGATGTTTGGTAGGAATATGGGATTAGTGTAGGATTAGTATAAATGGGTGGTTGATGTTCGGCACAGACTCGGTGGGCCGAAGGGCCTGTTTCAGTGCTGTATCTCTAATCTAATCTAATCTAATCTAGTCTCTCAATTTTTAGCTCCTTCCAGGCCCAAGCTGAGTACATCTGAACTATCACACAGTTCATTGCTCATAAATACATCAAGGAGCTGATTGATGCTTTATGCAGGAGCATCAATGCCTTCATAACATTCTCCATTGTGTAGTGGTAGCATCGAGTGCTTCACAATTGTACTGCTGGCTTTCCATCAGTACGAGGTGTGACTGATTCCACCTACTTAGCTATTTGTGTCTCTGCTCATAACCCTGTGGACTACAAGAACAAAGAGTTTCTACTCTCGGTGTCCAACTGATCTGTGATCACTGGACCAATGCCTTCTTTATCGGTAGTTCCCATAATGCACATATTGCGCCTGTATTATTTGAGAGATAGTAGAATGGAAGGATGGCTTCTCTTCACCATGGCTAATTACACTCGCAGCAGCTAAAGACAGGCCTACTCCTGCTCCTACTTTTTTGGTTTCTATGGTTATATACCTACTACCAAGATAATTTTTGTGCACACCGATGGCACATTTAAAGTAGCATTTCAGATGTCTGACCAGATTAAAGCATGGATTACACTGTAACCCCCATCCAGAGGCTCCAAGACCATTGATCAACCCCATGGATATGCACAGTGGGTATACAACCTTGGAAAATATAAATGCATGTTCTCAGACCTGGCCTCTAGCTAACAGCTTTCAGCAGCTGTCAACCTGACTCAGTTTTCCATTCAGCTATGTGATAGGCATCTGCCTTTGGTATGGCAAAAAGAGCTGTCAAATCAGCTTGCATTGTGCCAAGCACCTTGATGTTACAGACATTCAGTTCCAAAAATAGAAAAAGAACTTGCATTAAATAATGCTCGTCATAACTTCAGGACATCCCAAAGAGCTTCAAGGCAAAAAAAAAACTTTTAAAAGTATAGTCATTCTGTATAACATTGGCAAATGCAGAAACAAATTTGAAACAGTAGGGTCCCACAAATAGCAGTGAGACTAATAACCAGATATACTACTTTTTAGTGATGTTGGTTGAGGGATAAATGTTAGCCCGGGCACTGAGAATACTCTTCAGTTCTTCAAATAGTGCCATGGATCTTATACATCTTCCCAAGAGGGTAGGCGCAGCTCCTCAGTTTAACGTCTCTTCCAAAGCACCAACGACAATGCAGCAGTCCTTTAGTACTGCAGTAAACTTTTAGATTAAATTACGTGCTTAAGTCCTAGAGTTAGGCTTGCACCCATGACCTTCCGACTCACAAGCTACCACTGAACCAAGGCTGATCCAGTGTCATGTACCAAGCTTACTCATCACCATCTCTTCATTCAGGTGTTCACCTGAGGAGTTTTGGCAGTAAGATGTGCCCGCTTTAAGGCTGACTCCTTCTCCAAAGCCATCCCTTCCTGCAGCCAATTCATTTTTTTGCCATCTCATAGCTTCGTACCCGTTTTTGCACATGGGCTAGAGGAGTCTTGAAACATGAAAGAGGATTGTTTGGACATGTTAAGGTTAAACTGCAATTGAATTTTTTGGTCATCGAAAGAAAATGAGAAAGACCAAAGAGCCCGTCATCTCTTCTCAACAGTCGCAGAGAACTGTATCCAAAATGAAGCTTGCACCACCAGAATCCTCAGGTACCGATATGTTGCCCTTTAAATCTTCTAATCAATACTTTCCAATAGCAATGGGCCATGCAAGGCCATAGCACAGCACTTGAGGGAACTGTCATATCTCACTGGTTAAGCAAATGTTCAAGAGAACATTGGATTCCAGGTCAGTCTGTCAGCAACACAATAACATTTGCAAAAAAGTGTCATATTAACAGAAGCGCCTGGCCATTGGACAGAAATAAATCCATCATTTGATGCCATCTCACACATCACCAATGAAAATATCAAAGAGAATTGCTGACAGTGTACAACCTTGGCTCACTCCTTCTACAAGTGAGATAGCTTCAGAAAGTTTCTTATGCACCTCCACAAAGATCTTGGAGTTGCAGCACACATCTAAAATAGAATCCAAGATTTGGTCTTGTACTCCCACAGCTCCCAGCTTCTTTGTAACACCCATGTGAGGCACCGAGAACTTGCTTTTATAAAGCACCTTTCACATTCAAGGGATATCCAAAAGTACTTCACAGCCAATTAAGTTTTTCTTTTAAGTGTTGTCACTGCTGTAAAAGCAGGCAAACCAGGTTGAAAACCCTAGGGAAATTGATTAAAACAATGCAACTAGGATTTCCCCAAGTCTTACAATATCCTGCAATCTCATATAAAGCCACAAGCTATCCTATACATTATGAAAGAAAAATCCAGCCTGTTCCTTTCTGCTTTCGCAGCAGATCTTCAGAAGATGTGACATGCACCGAAACAACCCAAAATAACATCTTGAGAACCACTAATATCGACGAGATTTCTCAGTACCTTTCAAGCTTATTATGATTCCCATTTTTGTGGGCAGAAACAATAACCATGTTCCAAGCACCATGCGTGTCTCAAACAGATTCCACATTCACTATCCTCAGAAGTGAAGCTCCAAGACTAGTTGGTGATTTCTGACATTGTATTTCAAGACAGTTGCAATTCCCTTCACTTGCCTAAAGCAACTTTAGGAATTTGGCATGAATAAAACTTACATCTGCTGCCCTACCAATGGCTGGGCAACAAAAGGTGGAGTCCATTTCTTTCCACTGAACTGGCTCCTATCTGTACACTTCTATTTATTGGCTTTTCCAAACTCCATGCAGATGAGTCCCTCCTACAGACAGATGCCACTGCAGTATAGTGCTCTCTCCAGACACTGAGAATATCCCCATGGCTTTGTGGTAGAGCGCCATACTTGTTAGTCATTCGTTCCAGCCCAGAAGTAACATTTTTGACTGAGTGATGACAGATCTTAGCCAGAGGAGAAACAAAGGATCAACTTTATGTTGAATAGTACATCCGTGAAGATAATTTCACTGTGCCCAGTCATCATACAGGGAGTGGGAGTGAGTCCATACAACTTGAGTGCCCAAGTCACAAATTATTCTTTACTTAAAGAGAGGTGGGGAGTCTCAGTCCTAACTATATTTCCACCTATAAAGGTATTAGCAACCTTTAAAATGCAAGCACTGAGATATTTATAATGGTGTGGAAAATTATTTTATGGTTTCAGCCCAATTACACAATAAACATAATATAATGTTAGTAAAATAAGTTGCAAAATAGGAGATACAATTCAACTGGGATAAGAATTGTGTTATTTACTAAAGCATTGAAAACTTCTACCTTGTTTTAAAAAATGTTCTCACCTTCACCGGTTGGCTCTTGCACTGATAGGACTAATGCAGCTTCTAAGTTTCTTTGATAAAGCTTTTCATCAAGTGGCAATCTGTGGTATGAAGTAATCTGACAAGTGAGCTAAAATTATTAAAATTCCAATGCAAACAGCATTAACAGCCCAAATATAAACATTTGACAACACAAAGAAAAACAATCTCTCCAAATATTCACAAGTTAAATAATGACAAAGATTATTGATATTTCTCATGAATATTTTTAGTTGCTTCAGGTTTTTTTTGCCAACAACATTCTCCACAGAATTGAGCTCAGGGAATAAAGTAAAATTGCAGATAATAACACACCAAAATGATATAAGCATTCCCGAGAACTGCCCACTCAATGAAAAGGAAACCTTACACGTCAATGAAATTGTATCTCTGAGGAAGGACAAGCTGATGTCACCAACTGGGTGTGCCGATAAAGACTCGAACTAATCAGCAAGGACTAATCTTCCACTCAGTGGCAGCACATATATTAGAGATTTTGTCGCCTGACCACATTGCTACTGATCGGAATAATCATAAAAAGCGTCCTGTGGCAATCCAGATTTCCAAGAAGCTCCAACATAATAAATCTGCCCACGCATTAGCTCTCTTGGATTCATTGCAATCCTTAAAAAAATGAGCATTATCTTAGCACAAAGAGGGAAAAAAATCTAGATTACCAGCCATTTGTTGTTCTGTGTAATGAGTTTAAAGCAATTTAAACTCAGCATTTGTTTTGTTCATAAGTTTATAGAATAATCAAACTACTTCATTGCATTACTACCCTGTAACTCACTACTAGCCACCTGTACCCATCAATTTGAATCAGCAATATAATGTACTTTATTGGTAAAGCTGTTGACAAAACAATTTAATCTTGGAACAAAAGCAGCAACAGAATCACGTAGGAGCATGCTCCCCTTAAAGGCAATCAAACGGACTTCAAATTTTCCTTTAATGCTTCCCTTTAGGTCAGTTTGAGTTAGTGCAGGATTCGGATGTGTAACTTCAATTCCACAAAACGAGTTCCAAATCTCAGCCATGAGGAAAAATCATCCAGAACAAGAGTAATTTTTGATAAATAGAACTAAAATATACAAGTTAACAAATATTACTTTTAAGAAAGAAAAAACTTGTTTTTTCACAATATGTGGAATAGCCTGCAAAATTGTAAACAAGATCAGTAATGCTGTGAATTTATTGCAAGATACGAAGGGGAAGAAAATCGAACAGGAAGGACAAATGCTGCCTGAAAGAGGAATACAGGCTGTGCAGATATCCCAACTATGAGCAGTGCTCAATGATATTCTCTTATGTTACAAATCAACATCACCTTTCCTTAGGTGGTTCCTTTTTGGCTTTTGCATTTGGATGGCCAGAATTAATATTTTTTTCCTTTTTATGCTTCTGATCCTTATTCGTTAGACGGGACTTTTTACTTGGAGGAGCGGATACACATGCAAAATCTTCATCTGCAAACAAAATGGATAAACACTGAAGAATATTCATTGTTCCAGTGTACATGCAATTATTCACTTGAGAAAAATCACCATTGTTCTAGAGGACAAAGAACAAAGAAAATTACAGCACAGGAACAGGCCCTTCGGCCCTCCAAGCCTGCGCCGATCCAGATCCTCTATCTAAACATGACGCCTATTTTCTAAGGGTCTGTATCTCTTTACTTCCTGCCCATTCATGTATCTGTCTAGATACATCTTAAAAGACGCTATTGTGCCCGCGTCTACCACCTCCGCTGGCAACGCGTCCCAGGCACCCACCACCCTCTGCGTAAAGAACTTTCCACGCATATCCCCCCTAAACTTTTCCCCTTTCACTTTGAACTCGTGACCCCTAGTAATTGAATCCCCCACTCTGGGAAAAAGCTTCTTGCTATCCAACCTGTCTATACCTCTCATGATTTTGTACACCTCAACCTGGTCCCCCCTCAACCTCAGTCTTTCTAATGAAAATAATCCTAATCTACTCAACCTCTCTTCATAGCTGGCGCCCTCCATACCAGGCAACATCCTGGTGAACCTCCTCTGCACCCTCTCCAAAGCATCCACATCCTTTTGGTAATGTGGCGACCAGAACTGCACGCAGTATTCCAAATGTGGCCGAACCAAAGTCCTATACAACTGTAACATGACCTGCCAACTCTTGTACTCAATACCCCGTCCGATGAAGGAAAGCATGCCGTATGCCTTCTTGACCACTCTATTGACCTGCGTTGCCACCTTCAGGGAACAATGGACCTGAACACCCAAATCTCTCTGTACAACAATTTTTCCCAGGACCTTTCCATTTACTGTATAGTTCACTCTTGAATTGGATCTTCCAAAATGCATCACCTCGCATTTGCCCTGATTGAACTCCATCTGCCATTTCTCTGCCCAACTCTCCAGTCTATCTATATTCTGCTGTATTCTCTGACAGTCCCCTTCACTATCTGCTACTCCACCAATCTTAGTGTCGTCTGCAAACTTGCTAATCAGACCACCTATACTTTCCTCCAAATCATTTATGTATATCACAAACAACAGTGGTCCCAGCACGGATCCCTGTGGAACACCACTGGTCACACGTCTCCATTTTGAGAAACTCCCTTCCACTGCTACTCTCTGTCTCCTGTTGCCCAGCCAGTTCTTTATCCATCTAGCTTGTACACCTTGAACCCCATGCGCCTTCACTTTCTCCATCAGCCTACCATGAGGAACCTTATCAAACGCCTTACTGAAGTCCATGTATATGACATCTACAGCCCTTCCCTCATCAATCAACTTTGTCACTTCCTCAAAGAATTCTATTAAGTTGGTAAGACATGACCTTCCCTGCACAAAACCATGTTGCCTATCACTGATAAGCCCATTTTCTTCCAAATGGGAATAGATCCTATCCCTCAGTAATTTCTCCAGCAGCTTCCCTACCACTGACGTCAGGCTCACCGGTCTATAATTACCTGGATTATCCCTGCTACCCTTCTTAAACAAGGGGACAACATTAGCAATTCTCCAGTCCTCCGGGACCTCACCCATGTTTAAGGATGCTGCAAAGATATCTGTTAAGGCCCCAGCTATTTCCTCTCTCGCTTCCCACAGTAACCTGGGATAGATCCCATCCGGACTTGGGGACTTGTCTACCTTAATGCCTTTTAGAATACCCAACACTTCCTCCCTCCTTATGCTGTCTTGACCTAGAGTAATCAAACATCTGTTCCTAACCTCAACATCCTTCATGTCCCTCTCCTCGGTGAATACCGATGCAAAGTACTCGTTTAGAATCTCACCCATTTTCTCTGACTCCACGCATAACTTTCCTCCTTTGTCCTTGAGTGGGCCAATCCTTTCTCTAGTTACCCTCTTGCTCCTTATATATGAATAAAAGGCTTTGGGATTTTCCTTAACCCTGTTTGCTAAAGATATTTCATGACCCCTTTTAGCCCTCTTAATTCCTCGTTTCAGATTGGTCCTACATTCCCGATATTCTTTCAAAGCTTCGTCTTTAGAGCTTACAGGTTAATGGATTATTTCACATTCAACATTAATTGTAGTTAAGGAGAAACTTGTGAAACCAGGAAATATTATTCTAAGCTAAAGAAACTATGATCTGAGGTTAATATAACAACGTGCTTAACCAAATGCCACTTAACTAAGAAAAGATAATTCAGTACAACTAAATAAATGGAATTGAAATGCATCAATTCCTAATTCTAAAGGGAGTTGATTTGGGGTTTAGGTAGGAAACATGGAACAATGGATAGATTCAAACTTCAAAGATGATTGGAGAAATGACTGGGCTGACAGGACTTTATTTCATAACGTAATATACATATTTTGGTTCTTTATATATGCTTCAGAATGAGAGCTGTGTGTTCTGGAACAGGGAAGATTTATGGGTGAGGGTTGTAATACAAATATACAAATTTATACAAGAATTTGAGATGGTTGGCAAAAATCTATTTCTATTGGTCAGTAGATCAATAAAATTAGGTTTAAACTCAGGATTAGTACTTGAAGCATAAAGGATGCGGTTGGAAGGATTTTTTTCATGCTTAGGATATGGAATACTTTACCATGTAACTATTCATGCTAATTCAATCACATTTAAATTGGAATTAAATAGGTGAAAAAGGCCACAGGCAACAGCATGAAAATGAGATTACAGTTGGCAGCTCCAGTGTGGGAGTAAGAACTGGCACATGTGACTGAATGGCTTTGTTATGCACCAACATTTCGAGATTTCACAGAAAGCTAATATACACTTTTTAAACTATTACTCAAAACTCACCATCATCAAAGTTTCCGCACTGTGAATAATCTACAACTTTCTTGGTCCTAATGATAGAAAAGAAAGATCTTTTACATTTCACAACCTTAAAGTAGAGAACTTCAGAAAAAAATCCCACCTGATATATCTTTTTGAAGACCATTTTAAAATTAGACATACTTAATTGAAAGGAGTAAAATTTTGAAAATCCAAAAAATACAAGCTAACTCAAAGACAACAATGCATAAGACTAAGTTTAAAATTAAGTTTGCAATTTATTTGGATTCATTTATTTGAGAGTTAAATGCAATACTCTTAGCAGAGGCGAGATGAGTTTCTTTGTTACACAGCAAATTATGATGATCTGGAAAGTACTGCCTGGAAGCAGATTTAATAGTAACTTTCAAAAGGGAATTAGATAACTACTTGAAAGGGAAAAATTTGCAGGGCTACAGGGAATGAGCGGGTTCATACAAACATACAAATTAGGAGCAGGAGTAGGCCACTTGGCCCCTTGAGCCTGCTCCGCCATTCAATAAGATCATGGCTGATCTGACAGTAACCTCGATTCCACATTCCCCCTGCCCCCGAAAACCTTTCACCCCCTTATCAAGAATCTATATACATCTGCCTTAAAAATATTTAAAAACTCTGCTTCCACTGCCTTTTGAGGAAGAGAGTGGAAGGAGAGAGCCAACTGTGTAACAGCCCGGACAACCAACTTTACCTGCAGTGCCTGTGGAAGAGTCTGTCACTCTAGAATTGGTCTTTATAGCCACTCGAGGCGCTGCTCTACAAACCACTGACCACCTCTAGGTGCTTACCCATTGTCTCTCGAGACAAGGAGGCCAAAAAGGAAAGGACCCCTAGTTCTAGATTCTCTCACAAGGGGAAACATCCTTTTCACATCCACCCTGTCTAGACTCCTCAGGATCTTATATCTTATTCAATCAAGTCACCTTGTACTCTCCTAAACTCCAGCGGATATATGCCTAGCCTGTCCAGCCTTTCCTCATAAGACAAACCACCCATTCCAGGTCTCATTCTCTCTCTTTGGCCTCCTTGTCTCGAGAGACAATGGGCAAGTACCTGGAGGTGGTCAGTGGTTTGTGCAGCAGCGCCTGGAGTGGCTATAAAGGCCAATTCTAGAGTGACAGACTCTTCCACAGGTGCTGCAGAAAAAATTGTTTGTCGGGGCTGTTACACAGTTGGCTCTCCCCTTGCGCTTCTGTCTTTTTTCCTGCCAACTGCTAAGTCTCTTCGACTCGCCACACTTTAGCCCCGCCTTTATGGCTGCCTGCCAGCTCTGGCGATCGCTGGCAACTGACTCCCACGACTTGTGATCAATGTCACAGGACTTCATGTCGCGTTTGCAGATGTCTTTAAAGCGGAGACATGGACGGCTGGTGGGTCTGATACCAGTGGCGAGCTCGCTGTACAATGTGTCTTTGGGGATCCATCTTCCATGCGGCTCACATGGCCAAGCCATCTCAAGCGCCGCTGACTCAGTAGTGTGTATAAGCTGGGGATGTTGGCCGCCTCGAGGACATCTGTGTTGGAGATACAGTCCTGCCACCTGATGCCAAGGATTCTCCGGCAGCAGCGAAGATGGAATGAATTGAGACGTCGCTCTTGGCTGACATATGTTGTCCAGGCCTCGCTGCCATAGAGCAAGGTACTGAGGACACAGGCTTGATACACTCGGACTTTTGTGTTCATGGAATGGAATGGAACACAAAAGTCCATTCCAGGTATTCATCTAGTAAACCTTCTCTGGACTGCTTCCAACACATTTACATCCTTCCTGAAATAAGGAGACCAATACTGTGAACAGTACTCTAGATGTGGTCTCACCAATGCCCAGTATAAATAAAGCATAACCTCCCTACTTTTGTATTCAATTCCCCTTGCAATAAACGACAACATTTTATTAGCTTTCCTAATTACTTCCTGAACCTACATACTAACCTTTTGCAATTCATGTATGACACCCAGATCCCTCTACAACTCAGAGCTCTGCAATCTGGCACAGGCATAATGGCTGGAATGGCTTCCTTCGGTGCTATAAGATTCTATGATTTGTCATTTTGGAATTCATAATATACCAGTGCTAACAACAATAAAATAATCTGATATCTCATTTCAAGATTTCTGAAAAACCCTGTCTTTTGATACTTGATTAGAAACTTGAATTTTGTTGATCAAGTGATAATCAGATTGCTTTTGCCATGATAATAACCTAAACCACATCTTCAATCAGAAGACCATCAATTTAATTTTAAAGAAGTTAACTACATATAAATTTACAAAAAGTATGATTGGTGCAGTACAGAAATATCAAATAAACAACATATATTCTATATTATCTAGATGACCCTAGTGAGATCCTATCACTCAGCTTCAGTTTAGGATATTTTTGATATATTTGTGATATTTTGGGTCTCTACAACCAACCTTCTTAACCTAGATTATATCAGATCTTGTAGTTTAAAACTTTCCAGTATTCACATATTGGAAAAAACCTCCACAACTGCTAAACCCCACACCAGACTCATTTCTCGCTCATCCTGGCACTACCACTACCACACTCTGTAGCCCTCCTCCCACCATTGCCTAACCCTGTAACTCCTCTTTCACCACGAATGCCTCCTAACATACCACTCCTCCACTACTTGCATACCCATATCTTCCCCATTTCCTCTACATCTATAAACCCTTTTGCCCAAATTCTCTCACTCTGATACCCTTCCAATACTGTCTCCTCCAGTGCTTATGATTAAAAAAAAACTTTCCTTCATACCCCTTCCCTCACCACTTTCCTTCAACATCACCCTCTCCTTATCCCACCAATCACTTTTGTTCTCACCACCAAACTATCTGCAACCTTAACATTTTTCCTCCTTTGCCAGCCAAACCTTTGCTGCACCCCATCATTCAAACTGCTGCCATCACCAACCTCTTTTCCATTCATCACCAACCTCTGCTTTCCCTTTTTCCCTCCCTTTTCCAATTACATTTCATACCTTTCCACCACTGAAGCCAGATACCCCAACTTTCCTCCTCCCCTCACCAGTCACACATACAAATTCACACTCCAAAGTCACTAAATAAACCCCAAAGTCATTAAACCCCCGCTAAGAACAAATTTTCCATATAAAAATACTTTGCCACAGCTCCCTGCTTCATGATACATCCACTGCCAGTCTCCAAAATAATTAGAACCTTTCCCCAGCATACAAATGGATACTCACAAGCATAAAAGTCCATATTTTTATTATATCTATATACAAAATATTCATACATATTACATTGATTACAAAATTAAAAACAATACTATACATAAAAATATATGGATGACAAGAGAGTGAAAGAATTTAAATTTAACCCATTGTTTACATATTGCACATTGAAAGCTTTGGCTTCTCATGAATGGTGTTCAAAGCCTCAACTGTACTTCCTTGTTTACCAATCCTTTTATTAAAAACTCTCTTGTGGCATGCAGCCAAACCCCAAATGTCTTTTTTTCTCTGCAAACTCCCGGCTTCCCCATTTCTTCTACATGTTTTTGGGATTACAACTTGCCAAATAACTGGGTATGTAAACAGGCAAGGTATCACTTGTCACCAATTGTAGGCCTCAGGCCTCTCTAAAACCGACAATCTTCCACTGTTATAAAACAGAGAAAAACAAAACCTTCTGCAGAATTCAAGGGAAGAAACACTTTAAAGCTCATCCATAGGACAGAAAAGGGGAAGCTCCCATGCTCATAGGAATGTAGGAAGAGGAGTAAGTCTTTCAGCCCCTCGAGTCTATTTCGCCATTCAATTAGATCATGGCTAATCTGTACTCAGCTCCAATGCATGCAGTCTTGAATCAGTAATGATTGAAATCTGAAATGTCACAAACTATGGAAGAGCATTGCACCAGTGTAAGATGAAAATTGCATTTTTCTTCCTTGGAGCAGGAATGCTACTTACGGAAATAAAATAGAAAGTATGCTTGTACAGAAGACAACGTTTGAGAAGATGTGGCTGATAGTCATTAGTATCAATGAAACAGAAACTGTTTCGAGACATTCCAAGAAATATCATGCATAACTCTAGAAAGGAAGGAGGAGAGGTGACTTAATAGAGACATATAAGATAATCAGAGGGTTAGATAGGGTGGATAGTGAGAGTCTTTTTCCTCGGATGGTGATGGCAAACAAGAGGGGACATAGCTTTAAGTTGAGGGGAGATAGATATAGGACAGATGTTAGAGGTAGTTTCTTTACTAGAGAGTAGTAGGGGCGTGGAACGCCCTGCCTGCAACAGTAGTAGACTCGCCAACTTTAAGGGCATTTAAGTGGTCATTGGATAGACATATGGATGAAAATGGAATAGTGTAGGTCAGATGGTTTCACAGGTCGGCGCAACATCGAGGGCCGAAGGGCCTGTACTGCGCTGTAATGTTCTAATTCTAAAAAAAAAAGCTAAATTAAAAACAAAAAATAAAATATATTTGTTTAAAACCAACTGATAACCTAATGTACTCTGTCCACTAGGTGGCACAGCAAAACAGGATCTAGTAACACACACATTTCCTCTACGACAGAGTCCTACTCTAGCTTTGTGGACTGGGGCATCAATCGAAGTCCATTCAGAGACTGAAATGTTGCCGTTTAAAAGATAGTCAAATGCCACTCTAACTCCACTCTAACTTCCCCCTGCCCTGCAGTACCTTCCCTCTCTGATCTGTAATGTAGTAGTCATCCCTCGTCCTATTCCAATTATTCCCTGCCCCATAATCCTGCTTAACGTGAAGAGTACACTTGGTTTTGCATTCCCATTGGCAACATCACAGGGTATCAACTAACATAGATTATGTATATTGGGCACAGGGAGCACAGTATCAAAATTTGCTGAAAACACAAAAGTTGAGGGCATAGCAAACAGCAAGGGAGACTGTAAGAGACTTCAGGAGGTAAAAAGTTAGCAGAATGGGCAGACAAGTGAAAGATGCAATTCAATGCGGAAATGTGTGAAATAAAGAATTCTGAATGGATAAACAAGCAACAGGAAAATGCTGAAGGGTGCAGAGAACACAGACACCTAGGGATACAACACATAATTACATAAAAGTGAGTCCAGGTAGATTAAGTGTTACGACCGCGATGGGAGCAATGCACTGTCAATTTAGCCCCAGCACACCACAGGTTGCAGCATATTATTAAGCTTTCACACCCAATCGGAAAACAGCCAAATTAAACACTCTAGTAACCCAGAATGAAACAGACCAAACCAGGCATCTTTAGACAACAAATTAACTATTTATTAAAAAATCTAAATATTAAACACTATTAAGATAAACCTATGTCTTATAACTTCTTATTTTAACCTAACTCCCGCATTCACACTCATACACTCAAAAACTAACAGATAACCGGGTTTAAAAGTGGAGTTTTAAAAAATTAGCTGTCTCCTAAGAATAAATAAAATAAGTAAATTTTTGTAGGTTACGTTCCTGATGGATGAGGTCTTCTAATGTGAAAAATAACCTAAGGTCACTCCAAATCTCTGTGAAGACTTCATGAAAATAGTCCTTCAGAAGACAGGCATTCAACTCTTCAGCTGCAGCAAGCATTCTTTGAATGATGAGCACAACAATACAAGCGGTTTCTTGAAAAAGGCTTTTCTTCTTTACTTAGGGAATTAGCTTGACTTGTAGCTCCTTGCAGAATTTTTGCTGAGAGAGAATAAACAGCTCCTTTCTCTGCAATTCGTCTCTCTAAACTACCTGGTTTCAGCCAGTTCCACATATAGTCAAGTGGAAACATTACCATGCAACCTCTCTCTCTCCTGCTGTTGCCCAAGGTAACAAAAATGCAGCTGTGGCACATTGTGTCTCCAGAACCTTCTCTCCCTTAAAAGTGCGCTGTTTTTAACAGTCTTAAGGGCACACACACTGTTTTTAATCAGAGGAGAAAAATAATTACAAGTCCGTGACATAAGCCACAAAACAGTTTTTTGGGGGGTTTAGAAACACGGACATTGAGTACAAGAGTAAACAGGTAACAATGCACTTTTAAAAAATTTGTTTCATGGGATGTGGGTGTCGCTGGCAAGGCCAGCATTTGCTGCCCATCCCTAATTGCCCTTAAGAAGGTGTAGGTGAGCTGCCTTTTTGAACCACTGCAGTCCATCTGGTGCGAGTACACCCACAGTTGTTAGGAAGGGAGTTCCAGGATTTTGACCCACTGACAGTGAAGGAACAGCAATATCGTTCCAAGTCAGGATGGTGTGTGGCTTGGAGGGGAACTTGCAGGTGGTGGTGTTCCCACACATCTGCTGCACTTGTCCTTCTAGGTGGAAGAGGTTGTGGGTTTGGAAGGTACTGTCAAAGGATGCATGGTGAGTTGCTGAAATACATCTTGTAGATGGTACATAGCGCCACCACTGTGCGTTGGTGGTGGAGCAAGTGAATGCCTAAGGTGGTAGATGGGGTGCCAATCAAGCAAGCTGCTTTGTCTTGGATGGTGTCGAGCTTCTGAGTAATGTTGAAGATGCACTCATCAAGGAAAGTAGAAAGTATTCCATCACACTCCTGAATTGTGCCTTGGAGATGGTGGACAGGTTTTGGGGAGTCAGCAGGTGGGTTACTCGCCTCAGAATTCCCAGCCTCTGACCTGCTCTTGTAGCCACAGTATTTATGAGGCTGCTTCAGTTAAGTTTCTGGTCAATGGTAACCCCCAGGATGTTGATAGTGGGGGATAGTAATGCCTTTGAATGCCAAGGACAGATGGTTAGATTCTCTCCTGTTGGAGGTTGTCATTGCCTGGTACTTGTGTGGTACGAATATTACTCGCCACTTATCAGCCCAAGCCTGAATATTGTCCAGGTCTTGCTGCACATGGACACATACTGCTTCAGTATCTGAAGAGTTACGAATGGTAATGAACATTCTATAATCATCAGCAAACGTTCCCAATTCTGACTTTGTGATGGAGGGAAGGTCATTCATAAAGCAGCTGAATATGGTTGGGCATAAAACACAAGCCTAGGAACTCCTGCGGCAATGTCCTTGGGCTGAGATGATTGGCCTCCAACAACCACAACCATTGACTTCAATTTGGCTAGGGCTCCTTAATGCCACACTCAGTCAAATGTTGCCTTAATATCAAGGGCAATCGCACCTCACCTCAAGTTCAGCTCTTTTGTTCATATTTAGACCAAGGCTATAACGAGGTCAGGAGTCAAATGGCCCTGGCAGAACCCAAACTGAGCATCAATGAGCAGCTTGTTGTGGTTTAAGTGGCACTTGATAGCATATGTCGACGACACCTTCCGTCACTTTGCTGATGATCGAGAGCAGACTGATGGGGCCGTAATTGGCTGGATTGGATTGGTTATGCTTTTTGTTGGCAGGACATACCGGGCAATTTTCCGCATTCTCGGGTAGATGCCAGTATTGTAGCTGTACTGGAACATCTTGGCTAGGTGTATGGCTAGTTTGCA
This sequence comes from Heterodontus francisci, assembly GCF_036365525.1. Lineage (NCBI taxonomy): Eukaryota > Metazoa > Chordata > Chondrichthyes > Heterodontiformes > Heterodontidae > Heterodontus > Heterodontus francisci. Next base: position 17,831 of record NW_027141900.1, read on the forward strand.
GCACAAGTCTTCAGTACTACAGCCGGGATGTTGTCAGGACCCATTGCTTTGCTCCATCCAGTGTCTTTAACTGTTTCTTGATATCACGGGGAGTGAATCAAATTGGCTGAAGTCTGGCATCTATGATGCTGGGGACCTCAGGAGGAGGCCGAGATGGATCATCCACTCGGCACTTCTGGCTGAAGACCATCGCAAATACTTCAGCCTTTTCTTTTGCACTTATGTGCCGGGCTCCTCCAACCCAATGATTAGAAACATAGAAACATAAACATAGAAAATAGGAACAGGGCCACAGAATAATTAGGACACCCCAATGTGAAAAAAGATAATAAAGTCTTTGAGAGCTTACAGTGTACATTTAACACTATGATACCAGGAATGGGAAACTATAGTTACGAGGATTGACTAAAGAAAGGTATTGCCACCATTTCCATTGGGGCTGAGAAAGCCAAGAACAGAATTAAAAGGTTTTGAAAAAAAATTATGAAAGCATGGAATGCTTTATCATTGTGAATGAATAAGGAAAAGCCCACTTTATTCTTAAAATAAGTACAGATATACATTTGAAGCAGGGGAAGATACAGGATCGGGCAGAAAGCAGGAATTAGTTTTAGATTGCTCTGAAAACAGTCAGCAGGCACAATAAGCCTCTTCCTCTGCATAAACTTTTATGGTTCCCTTATAAAAGAATTTATGAAATTTCCTTCAATAACAGTTTGTAGTACAGAATTCCATATTGTAGGTACCCTTTGTATAAATAAATATTTTCCAACCGCTCATTTAATTCTTTTTCTGGTTATCTTAAATTTGTGACCTGTTATTTTACTGACCAATGGAAACACCCAGTGCTATTTACCCTACCACAGCACTTCATAGCCCTGAAGAGTTTGAGCAGATCACCTCCTAACTTTCTTGACTCTAGGGGGAAAATAGGCCCAAGTTCTCAGGTTTCTCTTCACAACCGTCACTGCTCAACCCTAGTAATGCCCCTAGTGATTCTATGGGGCACCTTATCCATTGATTTATGGCATTCATACAAGAACATGCTCACAACTGCATTCAATAATCCAACTGCAGCCTAACATACTTATCATCACTTTCCTGCTATGTATCTTATGCCTCTACATACAGAAGCCAAATGGATAAAGTAGTAAAGACAAAAGTGGAATCCTAAATGGTTCACCATTTAGAACCTGTGAATCTGCACATCTGCTCCTCTACTTGATTCAAAACCTACACATTTAAAACATATTTCCAATCTTATTCCAAAACATAGGACTTCACAGGTTTTTACATTGAACTGCATTTTCCACCTATCCGCAAACCTATCTATGTCCTTCTAGTCTTTCACAATCCACAGTACAATTTACCACACTCATCAATTTTGTGTCAATTGTTCTTGCTTGCTAATTCCAGATAATTCATCTGTATAGTAAATAAGATCAGCCCCAGCACAGAACCCTGCGTAACACCAGTTACTACATCTTTATCACAAATACTTTCATAGTAACTATTATTCAGTGCTGCAAATAACTGGCTGTCTGACTTTTTGTTGCTAACCCAGCCTGGGAATTACATACCTGTCAGCCTAACTTTGGTGGTGGACAAATGATAGGAAAAAATTTTGAAGGACAGTATAGATTGTCATTTAGAAAGGCACGGATTAATCAAAGACAGTCACCAAGGATTGGTTAAGGGAAGGCCTTGTCTGACTAACTTGATTTAATTTTTTGAGGAGGTAACAAGGAGGATCAATGAGGGTAGCACATATTTCATGTAGGCTACATGGCTTTTGACAAGGTCTCACATGGCAGACAGATCAGAAAATTAAAAACTCACGGGATCCAAGGGAAAATGGCAGCTTTATCCAAAATTGGCTCAGTTTAGGAAGCAAAGGGTAATGGTTGACAATGTTTTTGTAACTGGAAGGCTGTTTCCATTGGGGATCGGAAGGACTAAGGACTAGGTCCTTTTCTTTTTGTGGTGTATACATACATATATATGAAAAACTTAATGAGCACTTTGTATTGGTGTTTATTCAGGAAGAGGATGTTGACAAAATATTAGTCGAAGCGGAGATGGTAGAGGTTATGGATGGTGTGAAAATTGATAGGAAGAATGTACTGGAAAGGCTGGCTATGCTTAGAGTGGATAAGTCACCTGGTCGGATGGCCTGCATCCCAGGTTGCTAAATGAAGTGGGAGTGGGGATAGCGGAAGGGCTTGCCATAATCTTCCCTAGATACAGGGGAGGTGAAAAAGGATTGCAGAGTGGCAAATGTGACACCCTTATTCCAGAAAGGGTTTGAGGACAGTCTTAGCAACTACAGGCTGGTCAGTTTAACAGCAGCGGTGGGTAAGACTTTAGAAATAATCAGGGGGAAAAAAACAGGCTCTTGGAGAGATTTGAATTCATTAAAGAGAGCCAGCACAGATTTGTAAAAGGCAGATAACGCTTGACTAATCTATTTGAATTTTCTTTGAAGTAACAGAGAAGGTTGATGAAGGGAAAGCAATGGATGGTGTCTATATGGATTTTAAAAAGCCTTTGATAAATTACCACACAAAAGGCTGGTTTACAATATTGAGGCTCTTGGAATAGGAGGGTCAGTGTCAGCTTGGATAAAATATTGGTTTAAGGACAGAAAACAGCGACTCGTGGTAAATGGTTGTTTTTCAGACTGGAGGATGGTAGACAGTGGGGTTCCCCAAGGTTCAGTGCTAGGACAATGGCTTTTCTTGCTATATATATATTTTTTAAAAATGACTTGGATATTGGAATACAGAGTAAAATTTCAAAATTTGCCAATGATCCCAAACTTGGAGGTGTGGCGGATAGTGAGGATGATATGAACTGCCTGCGAAAGGATGTTTAGACTAGCAGAATGGGCAGACAAGTGGCAGATGGAATTTAATAGAGAAGTGTGAGGTGATGCATTTTGGCAGAAGGGATAGGGAGAGGCAATATAGACTAAGTGGCACAGTTCTAAAGAGTGTGCAGGAACATATTGAGAGAGAGGTTAGCAAAGCATATGGGATCTTGGGCTTCAAAAGTTGAGGCATTGAATACAAAAGCAGGGAAGTTATGCTGAACCTTTATAAAGCTCTGGTGAGGCCACAACTCGAGGATTGCATTCAATTCTGGTCACCACGCTTAAGGAAGAATGTGAAGGTCATTGAGAGGGTGTAGAAAAGATTTACCAGAATGGCTCCAGGGATGAGGGATTTTAGCTACAAGCTTAGGTTGTTATCCTTGGAGCAAAGGAGTTTGAGGTTTACAAGATTATGCCAGGTTTAAATAAGGTAAATATAGAAAAGATGTTCTCATTAGCTGATAGAACAAGAACTGGGGGACACAGATTGAAGGTTTTGGACAAGAGTTGTAGGGGGAATGTGAGGAAGAATGACTGATAATGATCTGGAACTCACTACATACGAAGATGGTGGAAGCAGAGACAATGAATGATTTCAAAAGTAAACTAGATGGGCACTTAAATAAACTCGCACAGAGCGGGGGAATGGGACTGATTGCATTACTCTACAGCGAGCCGGCATGGATTTGATGAGCCAAATGGCCTCCTTCTGTGTCGTAATGACTCTATCATTCTATTCCTTGATGGATGGATTGGAGAGATGGGGACAATGGCTACAAACAACAAATTCTGGCAGATACTGAAGGGACAACCTCTCTATTAATCACGTGTAACAGAAACTTTTGCACACAGAAGTTATTACAAATGTATTGCACTATAATAAATTGGCTCTCACGCCTGCTTCCCCTCCCAATACTCCATCCCCCTCTCCCAAGTCAGTCTGTCTGTCTCTCTCTCTCTCCCTTCCCCATTTCCCAATGTTCCCCAGTCATACTTACGTCCTAACAGGCCTGGCCATCACAGCTGCTTCAGAAAAGCTGAGGTTTGGGTAGAAACCATCAAACTGCAGCAAAATAATAAACAAACCGCTCAATAGCCCGCGCACCCGCCACCCTCACAGCACGCATCAGCTCCCAGCCACACTTTCGCCATTCCGGCTAAACACACTTCTTCGAGAAAGAATTACAGAATAAACCATGAATAACTTTAGAAAAATACTCAGACATATTAAGTATAAACAGCTGAGTTAGTTATCCCGTTGTACATATTTAGATTGTAGCTCAGCGAATCCGCCATTGGAGGCTGCTTTTTTTTTGAGAAGCTGCACTGCAGCTGGTTTCCGTTGCTGGGGAAGCTGTTAGAGGGCTTCAGCTAAAGGTAATGGTCACATTTATTAAATGTCACATCTGTATAGTTACTAATTTTAATTGTACCTTTTGTTCAATATTTTAATAAGGAAAATAATATGATTGGTATCCTTCCATCTACGAAAGATGATGGACACGCAGCAAACAATCCATTTAGGTGGGGTGTCCTCTTTTGGTGCACCTTTGCTGTGTGAAGGCCAAGAATAAGGAAAATAATATAATATATAAAACAATATGGAGTGTTTTTAAAGGTCTTAATTACATGTACCACTGGAGTCTGGGTGTTTTGGTTGTTGATAACTACTGTTCAGATTTGTACCTGACGTTCTAGCTTTGTAAAGTAGTTCCTACGTCAGAGACCACTTCTACAGGAGTTGCAGCTTTCCACACTACATATATGTTATAAATAAATAAATTGACAACAGGAAGAATTGTGGAGAGTAGGGCTGCTTTAAGATTGGTATAGGTGGCTGTTCTTTCCCACACTAGAAAGAAAAACCCCTGGAAAGGATGGCATGACCCCTGAAATAATCAAGAGTGCCAAGCCTGCTATACTCCCAGCACTCAATGAACTGCTTTGCCTGTACTGGGATGAGGGAACAGTACCACAGGACATGCGCGATGCCAGTATCATCACCCTCTATAAGAACAAGGTTGACCGCGGTGACTGCAACAACTACCATAGAATCTCCCTGCTCGGCATAGTGGGGAAAGTCTCCGTTTGAGTCGTTTTAAACAGACTCCAGAAGCTGGCGGAGCGTGTATACCCTGAGGCATAGTGCGGCTTTCGAGCAGAGAGATCTACCATTGACATGCTGTTCTCCCTTTGCTAGCTACAGGAGAAATGCCATGAACAACAGATGCCCCTCTATAATAAAAGCAAAATACTGCGGATGCTGGAAATCTGAAATAAAAACAAGAAATGCTGGAATCACTCAGCAGGTCTGGCAGCATCTGTGGAAAGAGAAGCAGAGTTAACGTTTCGGGTCAGTGACCCTTCTTTCTGGCAGCATCTGTGGAAAGAGAAGCAGAGTTAACGTTTCGGGTCAGTGACCCTTCTTGGGTCACCCTTCAGATGCCCCTCTATGTTGCTTTCATAGATCTCACCAAAGCCTTTGACCTCGTCAGCAGACGTCTCTTCAGACTACTAGCAAAGATCGGATGTCCACCAAAGCTACTAAGTATCAACACCTCATTCTATGACAATATGAAAGGCACAATTCAGCATAGCGGTGCCTCATCAGACCCCTTTCCTATCCTGAGTAGCGTGAAACAGGGCTGTGTTCTCGCATCTACACTGTATGGGATCTTCTTTGTACTGCTGCTCTCACATGCGTTCAAGTCTTCACAAGAAGGAATTTTCCTCCACACAAGATCAGATGGTAAGTTGTTCAACCTTGCCCGTCTTAGAGCGAAGACCAAAATACGGAAAGTCCTCATTAGGGAACTCCTCTTTGCTGACGATGCTGCATTAACATCCCACACAGAAGAGTGTCTGCAGAGACTCATCGACAGGATTGCGGCTGCCTGCAACGAATTTAGCCTAACCATCAGCCTCAAGAAAACGAACATTATGGGACAGGACGTCAGAAATGCTCCATCCATCAATATCGGCAACCACGCTCTAGAAGTGGTTCAAGAGTTCATCTACCTAGGCTCAACTATCACCAGTAACCTGTCTCTCGATGCAGAAATCAACAAGCACACGGGAAAGGCGTCTGCTGCTATGTCCAAACTGGCCAAGAGGGAAAATGGCGCACTGACACGGAACACAAAAGTCCAAGTGTTTCAAGCCTGTGTCCTCAGTACCTTGCTCTATGGCAGTGAGGCCAGGACAACGTATGTCGGTCAAGAGCGACGTCCCAACTCATTCCATCTTCACTGCCTCAGGAGAATCCTTCGCATCAGGTGGCAGGACCGTGTCTCCAATGCAGAAGTCCTCGAGGCCGCCAACATCCCCAGCATATACACCCTACTGAGCCAGCAGCACTTCAGATGGCTTGGCCATGTGAGCCGCATGGAAGATGGCAGGGTCCCCAAGGACACATTGTACAGCGAGTTCGTCACTGGTATCAGACCCACCGACTGTCCATGTCTCTGCTTTAAAGACGTCTGCAAATGCGACATGACGTCCTGTGACATTGACCACAAGTTGTGGGAGTCAGTTGCCAGTGATCACCAGAGCTGGCGGACAGCCATAAAGGCGGGGCTAAAGAGTGGCGAGTCGAAGAGACTTAGCAGTTGGCAGGAAAAAAAGACAGAAGTGTAAGGAGAGAGCCAACTGTGTAATAGGCCCGACAACCAATTTTATCTGCAGCGCCTGTGGAAGAGTCTGTCACTCTAGAATTGGCCTTTATAGCCACTCCAGGCACTGCTCCACAAACCACTGACGACCTCTAGGTGCTTACTGATTGTCTCTCGAGACAAGGAAGCCAAAGAAGAAGATAGGTGGCTGTTCTTTCCCGCACTAGAAAGAAAGCATGTTCCCTCAGCTGTTGATTTAGTCCTTTTCCCATTGTCCATGGGTAAGCTACTACTTGTCACTCTGCAGCTTCTCTCCCATTTTCAACAACCACCAACTTATATCTATATAGTGCCTTTAATGTAATAAAACATCCCAAGGTGCTTTACAGGAGCATTATAAAACGTGTGACACTGAGCCACAAAAGGCGATATTAGGTCAGGTGACCTAAAGCTTGGTCAAAGTGGTAGGTTTTTACAGTGTCTTAAAGGAGGAAAGCAAGGTGGAGAGGTGTCTGGAGGGTATTCAAAGCTTGGGGCCTAGGTAACTGAAGGCACCACCACTAATGGTGAAGTGATTAAAATCAGGGATGCTCAAGAGTCCAGAATTAGAGGAGTGCCGACATCTCGGAGGGTTGTGGGGCTGGAGGTGATTACAGGGATATGGAGGGGTGAGGCCATGGAGGGATTTGAAAACAAGGACAAAAATGTTAAAATCAAGACACTGTTTGACTGGAAGCCGTTGTAGGTCAGCGAGCACAGGGGGATAGGGGAATAGGACTTAGTGCGAGTTAATACACAGGCAGCAGGGTTTTGGATGACTTAAGGTTTATGGCGAGTAGAATGTGGGAGACCTCCTCCCTTGTCGACAAATACCTTCTTGCTGTTTGTTTTTAATTCATTCATGGGATGTGGGTGTCGCTGGCCAGGCCAGCATTTATTGCCCGTCCCTAATTGCCCTTGAGAAGGTGGTGGTGAGCTACCTTATTGAATCACTGCAGTCCATGGGAGGTAGGTGTTAGGTAGTGCTGTTGGGAAGGGAGTTCCAGGATTTTGACCCAGCGACAGTGAAGGAACGGGGATATAGTTCCAAGTCAGGATGGTGTGACTTGGAGGGGGACTTGCATGTGGTGGTGTTCCCATGCATTTGCTGCCCTTGTCCTTCTAGTTGGTAGAGGTCTTGCTTGTCCATACTTCTGAAACTTCTTCAGCTACTTCATCAATGACCTTCCTTCCGTCATAATGTCAGAAGTGGGGATGTTCGCTGATGATTGCACAATGTTCAACACCATTCGCGACTCCTCAGGTACTGAAGCAGTCTCTGTTGAAATGCAGCAAGACCTGGACAATATCCAGGATTGAGCTGATAA
>NW_027141901.1:0-114760 GCF_036365525.1 Heterodontus francisci
TTCTCCCCTCAGCCTCCTCTGTTCCAAAGAAAACAACCCCAGCCTGTCCAATCAGTCCTTTGCATTTCTTTGCAATTTTGGAACTCTCTTCTGTAAATAGGAATTCATGCTGGCTTAATTGTTAATTTTTAAATCTGTGATTGATAGATTCTTGTTAACCAAAGGTATTAAGAGATAAGGGGCAAAGGTGGGATACATGGTGTTAGTTAGATCACAGATCAGCCCTGAGCTCATTGAATGCTGGAACAGGGTTGAGGGGTTAAATTGCCTTCTCCTCTTCCTCTGTCCCTTTGGTGTACATGGTCTACCAGAGGGCATTTGATACAGAGCCGCACAACAGACTTGTGAGCAGAATTACAGCTCGTTGAATAAATGGGACGGTAGCAACATGCATATAAAACTGGCTGAGTGACAGGAAACAGAGAATAGTGATTAATGGATGTTATTCGGGCTGGAGGAAGGTTTGTAGTGGAGTTCCCCAGGGATCAGTGTTGGGACCCTTGCTGTTCCTGATATATATTAATGTTTTAGACCTCGGTGTACAGGGCACAATTTCAAAATTTGCAGATGATACGAAACTTGGAAGCATTGTGAACTGTGAGGAGGATAGTGTAGAACTTCAAAAGGACATAGACAAGTTGGTGGAATGGGCGGACAAGTGACAGATGAGGTTCAATGTGGAGAAATGTGAAGTGATTAATTTTGGTAGAAAGAACATAGAATGGGTAAAAAGGCATAAGAGGACAGTCCTGGGATTTCTAAATAGAGACATAGAATACAAAAGCAAGGAAGATATAATGGACCTTTGTAAAACACTGGTTTCACCTCAACTGGAGTATTGTCCAATTCTGGAAACCACACTTGAGGAAGGATGTGGATGCATTAGAGAGGGTGCAGAAAAGATTCACGAGCAAGGTTCCAGGGATGAGGGACTTCAGTTACGTGGATAGATTGGAGAAGCTGGGGTTGTTCTCTGTGTCTCTCTCTGTCCTCCTCTCTCTATCTCTCCCTCCTGCTGTCTCTAACACTAGGAGAGAGACAGAGGGAGAGAGGGTTAGATATGCAGACAGAGAGAGAGGGCTGTAGAGAGGGACAAGGTTGGAGAGAGAGAGATTGTTGGGGTGGATTGAAAGGGAGAATGTAAGATATATTAATTTGATGTAATCCTTCACTGCTGTGTGCAGAAACAGAGAAAGATAGGTGTGTAGAGTGAAATATTAGTAGAGAGGGAGAAATGTGGATGAAGTTGGGGCCCAGGCGGCCGGTTCTGATGATCCAGAAGGAAAACACTCTATTGTAAACATCCAGCAAGCTATTCCACTGTGGGAGCCATCACACCCTCATGATATTGATTTGGAAATCTTGAAATCTCTGTCCCTGGTTATTGACCCCTCTGCTGAGGGAAATGTGTCCTTCCTATCCACTCTATCTCAGCCCATCATCATTTTATACAATATAGACAGCAAAGTATATTATATGAGTGGAAACTGTAAACATTACACTCAGTACACACGGTATCTTACTGTTGTAATAAGCTAATATAGATTCTATTCATCCCACTGGGACAAAATTTCACTGGATCAACATTCTCACCAAATACTAGAACATTCCACAATGCAAGGATCAATAATTCAACACAAGTTTACCTTTTTAATTCTCCCTGGTCTCTCCGTCTCTCTCACACTTCCTCCCTCTCTTCATCACTTTCTCTCTCTCCTTCCCTCTCTCTCTGTTTCTTTCTCTCTCTCTGTCTCTCCCTCTTTCTCTGTCTCTCCCTCTCTCTTTCTCTGCCTCTGTCTATGACTCTTTGTCTCTCTCACACCATCTCTCCCTCTCTCTCTCTGCCTCACCATCTCTCTGTCGCTCTCTCTCCTTTTACTCTGGATCTCTCTCTCTCTCTCCCGCTCTCTCTCCCTTTGTCGCTGTCTGTCCCTATCCATCTCTGTCTGTCTGTCTCCCTCTCTCTGCCTCTCCCTCTTTCTCTGTCACTCTCTCTCTCTCTCCCTCTCTCTCTCTCTCCCGCTCTCACTCCCTTTGTTGCTTTCTGTCCCTATCCCTCTCTGTCTGTCTGTCTGTCTCTCTCTGTGTCTCTCTCTCCTCTCTCTCTGATGCTCTCTTTCTCTCTGCCTCTGTCCATGACTCTCTTTATGCCTCGCTTACACCATCACACCATCTCTCCCTGTCTCTCTCTCTCTCTCTCTCTCTGCCTCTTTCTCTCTCTCTTTCTCTCTCCTTTAGTCACTGTCTGTCCCTATCCATCGCTCTCTGTCTCTCTCTCTCTCAGCCTCTCTCTATCTGTACATCTCTCTCTATTTCTCTCTCTCTCTCTCTCTCTCTCTTTCTCCATGACTCTCTTTATGTCTCTCTCACACCATCTCTTTCTCTCTGTCTGACTCTTTCTGCCTATCTCTCTCTCTCTCTCTTTCCATGACTCCATTTGTGCCTCCCTTACACCATCGCTCCCTCTCTCTGTGTCTCTCCCTCTCTCTGTGTCTCTCCCTCTCTCTGTGTCTCTCCCTCTCTCTCTGTGTCTCTCCCTCTCTCTCTGTGTCTCTCCCTCTCTCTGTGTCTCTCCCTCTCTCTATGCGTCTCTCCCTCTCTCTCTCTGTATCTGCCTCTCCCTCTCTGCCTCTTCCCCACCTGACTTTTTCATTGTCTTTCCCCATCACTCTCTCTCTCTCTGCTTCTCCCTCGTTCCCTCTCTCTTTCCCTTTGTCGCTGTCTGTCCCTATCCATCTCTCACTGTCTGCCTATCTCTGTCTCCCTCTCTATCTGCCACTGCCTCTCCCTCTCTCTCTCTCTCTTTCTCTGCCTCTGTCCATGACTCTATTTGTGCCTCCTTTACACCATCTCTCCCTCTGTCTCTGCCTCTCCCTCTCTTGTGCTCTCCGTCTCTCTCACTGCCTCTCTCGCCATACCTCTTCCTGTCTCTCTCTCTCTGTTTTTCTCTCTCTCTGTCTCTTTGTCTGTCTCTCGCTCTCTGTCTCTCCTCTCACTCTCTGTCCATGACTCTCTCTGTGTCAATCTCACACTATTTCTCTCTCTCTCTCTCTCTGCCTGTCCCTGTCTCCACCACTCTCTGTCTCTCTCTCCCACCATCTATCTCTCTCCCTCTGTACCCTCTCAATCCCAATCTCTCGCTGTGTCATTCCCTCAACGATGCTGCACACAGCTTTGCAGGAACACTGACCGACACGCTCCATCCCAATCTCTTTCTCTTTCTCTATGGTAATCTCTCCCCATTGCTATCCTTCCCTCTCTCTGTTATTCTCTCTCTATATCTATCCCTGTCTTTCTCACTGTTATTCTCTCCATCTGAATGGAGGAGAAGAAAGAGAGGCATATATAGAGGCATATATAGAGGCTCCCTGCCTCCCTCCCTCTCTCGCTCCCTACTCCCCTCACTCGCCGAGATTCTGGAGTGTTGTAGGTGCTGCACTCATCCAGGCAAGTGGAGAGATACCATCACACACCTGACTTGTGTCTTGTAGGTGGTGGAAAGGCTTTGGGGAGCCAGGGGGTGAGTCACTTGTAGCCACAGTATTGATGTGATTTCTTCAGTTCAGTTCCTGGTCAATGTTTCCCCAGGATGTTGATGCTGGGGGATGCAGCGATGGGATAATGCTTTGAATGCCAAGGGGAGGTGGTTGGATTCTCTCTTGTTGCAGATGCTCATTGCCTGTCTGTGTGTGTTTTTCTGTGTTTGTGTTTTTCTGTGCTCTGGGACCAATTTCCTCATGGGGAGGTCATAATGGTGCCTCATAATTGACTAGTTAGCAAAATGAATGTTCATGGAATGAACGGGACAGGGACAGAGTGGATACGACATTGGATAAGGGATAGAACACAGAGAGTAGTGGTGAATGGTTGGTTCAGACTGGAGGACGGTATCTATGCCTGACATAATCTTATACACTTCTATTCAATCTCCCCTCAATCTCCTTTGTTCTAAAGAGACCAAACCCAGCTTTTCCAACCTAACTTTGTAGCTAAAATCCCTCATCCCTGGAACCATTCTGGTAAATCTCCTCTGCACCCTCTCAAGGACCCTCACCTCCTTCCGAAAGTGTGGTGACCAGAAATGGACAGAATTCTCCAATTGGGGCCGAACCAGAGCTTTATAAATGTTCAGCATAACCTCCCTGCTTTTGTACTGACTGTATACAGTGTACATTGTGGTACAGGGGTATTCCTCAGGGGTTTGGATTAGGACCACTGATCTTTTTGATATATATTAGTGACTTGGGTTTACAGGGCATAACTTCAACATTGTGCCATCTGCAATGTTATAAACAGGGAAGGGAATAGTAGTAGACTTCAGGAGGATAGAGGCAGTCTGGTGAAATGGTCAGACACATGGCAGGTTAACTTCAATGCTGAGAAATGTAAAATGATGCATTTTGGAAGGAAGGCTGAGGAGAAGCGATATAAACTAAATGGTATAATGTTAAAATGGGTGCAGGGACAGAGAGATCTGGGATTTCATTTGTGTCACTTTTTATATCTTAAAGTTTCAATTTGGGGCTTGTAATCTCTAAATTGAATTTAGCTTCATCCTGAAAAGTGTTAGCAAACGTGTTGGGAAATGTGTCAAAAGCTGTTTCCATTCAGACATTCCTGCATTGTGGAAGTGTGAGCTTTCTTTGCAGAGACAGGAAATAGCGGTGTTTGAATGGACCTGCAGGTTTTGGTTGATGCAATAAGGTGAGAATTTGAATTGTGTCCCTTGCAGATACACAGAATTTGAAGGTATTTACAGAACACCACATGAAGTAGTTTACCAATGTCTGACAAACATCAAAGTCTTCAGACACATGGAAGAAGAGGCGAAGGGAACAATATACAAAACCTGAGACAGTCAGACAACAGCAGTAGGAAAATGAATCTCTTTTTATGGGTTTTAATTTGAAGGCCTGAACTGAGGATTGAAAAAGCAGGAGTTCAAATCCCACACTGGGCTGTTGTGAATTTGAATTCTGTTTTTTCTATTAAAAAAAAACATAAATCTGGAATTAAAAAACCTCCAGGATGGAATGATTCACTCCTGTCGACTAGTGCAAAGCCCGTGTGTGTCTCAGTTTTGCTGTATTTATTAATGATTTAAGATGATGTGGTAGAATGCCACATCCCCAAGTTTACCAATGACACAAAAATAGGCAGCATTGTAAGCAGTGGAGCTGGAAGCATCAAATGAGAAAGAGACATTAATATCTGAAGTGAATGGGCAAAACTGTGGTAGATAGATTTCAATGTCAGTAAAAAAGACGAAACAGATTACTTTATAAATGGTGAAAAACTAGAAACACTGGAGGTCCAAAGAGACTTGGGGAATCCATGTCCATTTGAGTCTTCCTGTCTGTCTCTCCCTCCTGCTATCTCTGACACTAGGAGAGAGACAGAGGGAGAGAGGGTTAGATATGCAGGCAGAGAGAGAGCTGTAGAGGGGGACAAGGTTGGAGAGAGAGATTGTTGGGGTGGATTGAAAGGGAGAATGTAAGATCATTATTTTGATGTAATCCTTCACTGCTGTGTGCACAATTTTGGATCTCACTTCTGCAAACGGCAATTCATGCTGGATTAATTGTTAATTTTTAAATCTGGGATTGATGGATATTTGCTGACAAAAGGTATGAAGTGATTTGGGGCAAAGACGGGTATATGGAGTTGATCACAGATCATCATGATCTCTTTGAATGACAGAACAGGGTTGAGGGGCTAAATGGCCTCCTCCTCTTCCTCTGTCCTCTGACAAAGATCCTGCTATCACTCTCTGTGTCTGGGTCACCCTCTCGGTCTGTGTCTCCCTCTTTCTGTCTGTCTGTGTCTCTTTCCCTCCTCTCTCAGAACATCAGTCAGCTATTTTAGGTTTGTTCATGATGGCCAATTTATGTTAGCACAGCACTGGGACATTTATTTCAGAGACTGACGCCTCACTAATGTAATGCTTTAAACTTGAAAGAGAAACAGATCCTGGGATTCAGTTGAATGTAGCTTCTCATCCCAAAATGTGTCAGCAAACGTGTTTTTCAAATCAATTCAAAAACAACCTCAACAGGCGAAAAACACCAACAAATGCAACAACAACCTCAACATGGGAAAAAGCACCAACAAATGCAACAATTTCAACAGAAAAAGAACAGCTTCTTGAGGACAAAAAAAAAACCAAATACAACAACAACGTCAGTAGGAGAAAAGCCACCAACAAAGTCATCATCATCAGAAGGGGAAAACACACTGATAAATAGGGCAGTGGCACAAGCTGTTGGAGGGACAGGAAATCGTTTATGAAGGGACAGAGTATCTGACCACAGCCGGGATGGTGTAATTGTTAACAACAAAGCCCATTTCAGCCTGCAATATGAAAAGGAGGGATAGAGAGCTGAGAGGGAATCAGTTGATTTTGACTGAGTTAATGAGGGGGCAATGGCGTCATGCCGCTCCCACAATGCCCCGCGACTGGGAAAGGCCCCTATCTGTAGGACAGGCCGCGCTGCTTTCTGGGAGGAGGCTCTGCACATGCGCATCTCCACAAGCGCGTTAACCGCCGCTATTTTTTAATCCTCCCGCGGCTCAGACTTTCCAGTTTCCTCCATTGAGATCGAGAACTGAAGCCGCTTCGGCTTTTCCTTTCAGATGTTTTTTGACGGAAAGAAACGGCCGACGGGGACGTCACGCAAACATGGCGGCTGATGACGCCTCAGTCCCTCCAGGGCGCCACTCAGCTTTGATTGGCTGCGTCGCCCCACGTGTTTGGAGGTCAACGGGTCAAAAGCTGCCTGCGGTTTGGGCGTCATGTGACCACCCTGGGGTGGGGGAGGGGTCAGCACCAGACTCTTAAAGGGACCCTGCACCACCAGAACTGTCCCAAACTCTTAAAGGGACCCAACATGAACTGACAGAGCAAGAGAGTTAGAGAGCAAGTAATAGAGAGGGAAATAGAAAAGAGAGAGTGATGGAGAGAGAGAGAAATGAGATTGAAAGAATAATAGAGGGATGGAGAGAGTGAGAGAAAATAGGTGAGAGGGAGAGAGTGAGAGAGCAAGAGATGGAGGGAGAATCTCCTCAATTGGACAGAGATGGAGAGAGAGTGATAGAGAGATGTGAAGAGAGATCAAAGAGAAAGGAAGGTGGAGAGTGAGGGAGAGGTAGAGTTTGAGAGCGAGGGAACAGATAAATGGAGAGATAAAGGTGAGGTGAGAGTAACAGAGCGAGAGAGAGAGAGAGAGAGAGTGGGAAGGAAAATGAGAAATTAGAGGAAAAGAGCAGACACAGGATGGACAGAAAGAGTGAAAAATGAATGAGAGATAGAGTGTCCGTCAGAGAGAGAGGGAAAGTCCGGGATACATGTGAACAGAGAGAGAGGCAGATAGTGTGTGTGTGTGAGAGAGAGAGAGATCAGCACACGTTCACAGTAAAGAAAGTCTCGCCGTGTCAAACAGTCATTTAATTGGGTGCACAACCAGACAAAAGTAACTTTATCCCCGGGAGAATGAGTGGAGTCAGACATATAAAAACAGATTGCAGGTTAATGCCCAGATAAGCTTTATTAAAGATTAAAAGTTGCAGAGAGAAATCACCCAGTAATCCAGGTTGTAACCCATTGGACTCGATACAATGGTCCAAAAATATTATCACTGCCAATCAAACAATTTCATCAGCTCAACAGCGATTAGTGAAATGATCCACAAACTGCAGTTTTCAATGATTCGAGGAAGATTACAGAGCATGACTGAGAACATGTAGACAGACACAAAGTATTTGTTTAGTTTCTCTGCCATTGTCCTATGATGAGAGGCTGAGTAAATAGGACCTGTATTCTCTGCAGTTTAGAAGAATGAGAGGTGATCTCATTGAAACATATCAGATTCTAAAGGGACTGGATAGGGTCGACACTGAGAGTTTATTTCCGCTGGTTGGGAAATGAAAGTCTCCCTTATCCCTTCCTAACCAGCTTATCCACCTGTCCTGTCAGCCTCAGGAATCAGTGAACATTCACTCCAAGGTCCCTCTGTTCACAGACACAGAGAAAATGTTGGAGACAGTCACGTTGTTAGGTTAGATCGAAAGGGCAAATGTCAAATGTTATCATAGTTTAATGTCATCCTGTGTACACAGAGGTACAAGAAATAGGTGTAGAGTGTGAAACATCAGGAGAGAGGGAGGAATATAGATGGAGAGAGTGTAACAGTGAGAAAGGGAGAGATAGGCAAGGAGAGAGAAGTGGGATTGATAGATTCTTGTTTTCAGAGATCAGGGGCAAAGGCGGGATATATGGTGTCAGTTAGATCACAGATCAGCCCTGATCTCATTGAATGCTGGAACAGAGTTGAGGGGTTAAATTGCCTCCTCATCTTCCTATGTCCGATGTTAAATATCCTTCTTTCACTCTCAGTCAATCTGTCGGTCTGTGTCTCTCTGTTTCTCTCTTTCTGTCTCTCTCTCTTGAGCTGTCTGTTTCGGACAGTGTACAGTGAGATTCACTCTGTATCAACCCCGTGATGTTCCTGCCCTGGGAGTGGTCTCTGCTTCTGCTGCATTTCACCCGGTCTCAGTTTGAACTGCACAAGACCATTTCTCTGTATATAATACAATAGGCCTTGTCTTTACTCTGTATCTAACCCCATGCTGCCCCTGCCCTGGGAGTGTGTGATGGGACAGTGCAGAGGAAAATTTACTCTGTGTCTAACCACACACTGTGCTTGGCTTGGGAGTGTTTAATGGGACAGTGTAAATGGAGCTTTACTCTGTATCCCTGGAATTTAGAAGATTAAGGGGTGATTTGATGATGGTTTTCAGAGTATGAAAGAAACTGATGGGTAGACGGAGAGAAACTATTCCCACTGGCTGCAGAGTCTAGAACTTGTGGACATAGTCTAAAAATCTAAACATAGTCTAAAAACCATTCAGGAGTGAAATGAAGAAACACTTCAACACACCAGGTGTGGTATCAGTTTAGAACTCTCTTCCACAAACAGATATTGATGCTGAGACACTTGTTAATTTTTAAATCTGAGATTGATGGATTTTTACTAACAACAGATATTAAGTGATAAGGGGCAAAGACAGGAATGTGGAGTTCGATCACAGATCAGCCATGATTTAATTGAATGACAGCACAGGGTTGAGGGACCAAATGGCCTCCTGCTCTTCCTCTGTCCTCCGACAAATATCCTGCTATCACTCTCTGTGTCTGGGTCACCCTCTCGGTCTGTGTCTCCCTCTTTGTCTGTCTGTCTCTCCTCTCAGAACATCAGTGGATATCCACACACATCAGTCAGCCATTTTAGGTTTGTTCACGGTGGCCATTTTACGTTACCGCAGCACTGGGACATTTATTTGAGAGTGACTCCTCACTAGGAGAGAGACAGACAGAGGGAGAGAGGGTTAGATATGCAGACAGAGAGAGAGTGCTGTAGAGAGGGACAAGGTTGGAGAGAGAGAGATTGTTGGGGTGGATTGAAAGGGAGAATGTAAGATATATTAATTTGATGTAATCCTTCACTCCTGTGTACACAAACAGAGAAAGATAGGTGTGTAGAGTGAAATATTAGTAGAGAGGGAGAAATGTGGATGAAGTTGGGGCTCAGGCGGCCGGTTCTGATGATCCAGAAGGAAAACGCTCCATTGTAAACATCCAGCAAGCTATTCCACTGTGGGAGCCATCACACCCTCATGATATTGATTTGGAAATCTTGAAATCTCTGTCCCTGGTTATTGACCCCTCTGCTGAGGGAAATGTGTCCTTCCTATCCACTCTATCTCAGCCCATCATCATTTTATACAATATAGACAGCAAAGTATATTATATGAGTGGAAACTGTAAACATTACACTCAGTACACACGGTATCTTACTGTTGTAATAAGCTAATATAGATTCTATTCATCCCACTGGGACAAAATTTCACTGGATCAACATTCTCACCAAATACTAGAACATTCCACAATGCAAGGATCAATAATTCAACACAAGTTTCTTTCTTTTCAGAGATACAGAACTGAAACAGGTCCTTCGGCCCATCAAGTCAGTGCTGACCATCAACCGCCCATTGATACTAATCCTACATTAATCCCATTACCCTCTCACATCCCCACCTTCCCTCAATTCCCCTACCACCTAACTATACTAGGAGCAATTTATAATGACCAATTTACCCATCAACCTGTAAGTCTTTGATTCTGGGAGGAAAGGGAAGCACTCGGTGGAAACCCACACGGTCACAGGGAGAACTTGCAAAATCCGCACAGGCAGTACCCAGAATCGAACCCGGGTCGCTGGATCTGTGAGGCTGCGGTGCTAACCACTGCATCACTGTTCCTTGTTTAATTCTTCTTGGTCTCTCCGCCTCTCTTACACACCCTCCCACTCTTTGTCTCTCTCTCCCTCCTTCTCTGTCTCCCCCTCTCTCTGCCTCTCCCTCTGTCCAAGACCAGTTTGGAGAGAAAGAGATTGTTTGTGTCTCCCACACCATCTATCCCTCTCTGTGTCTCTCTCTGTCTCTCTCTCTCCTTCTTTTAGTCTGTCTCTCCCTCTGTCCATGACTCTGCCTCTCTCTCTCTCTGTCTGACTCTCCCTTTGTTGCTGTCTGTCCCGATCCATTTCTCTCTGTCTGTTCTCTCTGTCTGTCTCCCTTACACAATCTCTCCCTGTCTCTGTCTCTCCCTTTCTCGCACTCTCTCACTCTTTCTCTGCCTCTCTCTCACTGTGTCTCCCTGTCTCTCCCTCTCTTTCTCTCTGTTTCTCTCTCTCCCTCTGTCTTTTTCTCTCTCTTCTCTCTGCCTCTCCCTCTCTCCCTCTCTGTGTCCCTCTCCCTGTCTGACTTTCTCATTGTCTTTCACCATCATTGTCTCTGTCTCCCTCTCTCTGCCTCTCCCTCTCTCTGCTAATGCCTCTCCCTCTCTCTCTCTCTCTGTCTCTCTCCCTCTGTCTCTCCCTCTCTCTCTCAGTCTCTACCTGTCCCTCTATTTCTCTCTCTGTGTGTCTCTCCCTCTCTCTCTCTGCCTCTCCCTCTGTCCCTCTCCCTCTCTGACTTTCTCATTGTCTTTCTCCATCACTGTCTCTGTCTCCCTCTCTCTGCCTCTCCCTCTCTCTGCTAATGCCTCTCCCGCTCTCTCTCTCTCTCTCTCTCTGTCTCTCCCTCTCTCTCTCAGTCTCTACCTGTCCCTCTATTTCTCTCTCTGTGTGTCTCTCCCTCTCTCTCTCTGCCTCTCTCATTCTCTCTCTCCCTCTCTCTGTCTTTGTCTCTCTCTCTGCCTCTCCCTCTGTCCCTCTCCCTCTCTGACTTTCTCATTGTCTTTCTCCATCACTGTCTCTGTCTCTCTCTCTCTGCCAATGCCTCTCCCTCTCTGTCTCTCTCTCTCTGTCTCTCTCTGTCTCTCCCTCTCTGTTTCTCTCTTTCTCTCTCTCTCTGTCTCTCTCTCTCTCTCTGTCTCTCTCTCTCTGCCTCTCCCTCTCTCCCTCTCTGTGTCCCTCTCCCTCTCTGACTTTCTCATTGTCTTTCTCCATCACTGTCTCTGTCTCCCTCTCTCTGCTAATGCCTCTCCCTCTCTGTCTCCCTGTCTCTCCCTCTCTCTCTCTGTCTCTCTCTCGGTTTCTCTCTCTTTCTCTGTTTCTCTGTTTCTCTCTCTCTCTCTATCTCTATCTCTCTCTCTCTCTCTCTGCCTCTCCCTCTCTCCCTCTCTGTGTCCCTCTCCCTCTCTGACTTTCTCATTGTCTTTCTCCATCACTGTCTCTGTCTCCCTCTCCCTCTCTGTCTCTCTCTGTCTGTCTGTCTCTCTGTCTCTGTCTCTCCCTCTCTCTCTCTGTCTCTACCTGTCTCTCTATTTCTCTCTCCCTCTCTGTCTGTCTGTCTCTCTCTCTCTTTGTCTCTTTGCATGACTCCATTTGTGTCTCCCTTACACCATCTCCCACTCTCTCTGATTATGTCTCTCTCTCTGTCTCTCCCTCTCTTGTGCTCTCTGTCTCTCTCATTGCCTCTCTCTCTGCCTCTCCCTCTCTCTCTCTGCCTCTCCCTCTCTCTCTCTGCCTCTCCCTCTCTCTCTGCCTCTCCCTCTCTCTCTCTGCCTCTCCCTCTCTCTTTCTTTGCCTCTGTCCATGACTCCATTTGTGCCTCCCTTACACTATCTCTCCCTCTCTCTCCCTCTCTTGAGCTCTCTCTCTCTCTCTACCTCTTCCTCTCTCTCTGTCTGTCTCTCTCTGTCTGTCTCTCCTCTCTTTCTCTCCATGACTCGGTGTCTCTCACACC
The DNA here is from genome assembly GCF_036365525.1 of Heterodontus francisci. Lineage (NCBI taxonomy): Eukaryota > Metazoa > Chordata > Chondrichthyes > Heterodontiformes > Heterodontidae > Heterodontus > Heterodontus francisci. Next base: position 12,244 of record NW_027141901.1, read on the forward strand.
ATTTCTCTCTCTCTACCTCTGTCTCTCTGCCTTTCCCTGTCTCTACCTCTCTCTCAGTCTCTCTCACTACCGCTCTGTCGCTCTCTCTCTCCCTCTGTCTCCCTTTGTCGTTGTCTGTCCCTATCCATCTCTCTCTCTCTCTATCTCTCTGTCTATCTCCCTTTGTAGTCTATTTGTGTCCTCCTCACAGCTTACTGTCCCACCTAACCTTGTATCTCTCTCCTTCGTCCTGTTTAACTCACTCACTCTCTCCCTCGGCCCAATGCACAAGTTAAGACAGTATTTGACCATGCTTCTGTTTATATTATACTCGGCCCTGTCTCTGGTGTAGAAATGGTTAAAAAGTGTTTGAAAATGGGATGCCCTCCATTTTACATGTACAGGTGGAACTCCCACCATTTTATATATAGAGAGGGATCTCCCTCCATTTTATACACAGAAGAGCATCTCCCTCCAATTTATGCGTGGAGGGGGAGCTCCCTCCATTTTGTGCGGTCAGGGGGAGCTCCCTCCATTTTGTGCGGTCAGGGGGAGCTCCCTCCATTTTGTGCGGGCCGGGGGAGCTCCCTCCATTTTGTGCGGGCCGGGGGAGCTCCCTCCATTTTGTGCAGGCAGGGGGAGCTCCCTCCATTTTGTGCGGAGAGGGATTTCTTCAGCTCAGTTTTTGATCAATGTTTCCTCAGGATGTTGATGCTGGGGGATTCAGTGATGGGATAATGCTTTGAATGCCAAGGGGAAGTGGTTGGATTCTCTCTTGTTGCAGATGCTCATTGCCTGTCTGTGTGTGTTTTTCTGTGTTTGTGTTTTTCTGTGCTCTGGGACCAATTTCCTCATGGAGAGGTCATAATGGTGCCTCATAATTGACTAGTTAGCAAAATGAATGTTCATGGAATGAACGGGACAGGGACAGAGTGGATACGACATTGGATAAGGGATAGAACACAGAGAGTAGTGGTGAATGGTTGGTTCAGACTGGAGGACGGTATCTATGCCTGACATAATCTGATACATTTCTATTCAATCTCCCCTCAATCTCCTTTGTTCTCAAGAGATCAAACCCAGCTTTTCCAACCGAACTGTAGCTAAAATCCCTCATCCCTGGAACCATTCTGGTAAATCTCCTCTGCACCCTCTCAAGGACCCTCACCTCCTTCCCAAAGTGTGGTGACCAGAACTGGACAGAATTCTCCAATTGGGGCCTAACCAGAGCTTTATAAATGTTCAGCATAACCTCCCTGCTTTTGTACTGACTGTATACAGTGTACATTGTGGTACAGGGGTATTCCTCAGGGGTTTGGATTAGGACCACTGATCTTTTTGATATATATTAATGACTTGGACTTGGGTTTACAGGGCATAACTTCAACATTACACCATCTGCAATGTAATAAACAGGGAAGGGAATAGTAGTAGACTTCAGGAGGATAGAGGCAGTCTGGTGAAATGGTCAGACACAGGGCAGGTTAATTTCAATGCTGAGAAATGTCAAATGATGCATTTTGGAAGGAAGGCTGAGGAGAAGCGATATAAACTAAATGGTACAATGTTAAAATGGGTGCAGGGACAGAGAGATCTGGGATTTCATTTGTGTCACTTTTTATATCTTAAAGATTCAATTTGGGGCTTGTAATCTGTGAGTTGAATTTAGCTTCATCCTGAAAAGTGTTAGTAAACGTGTTTGGAAATGTGTCAAAAGCTGTTTCCATTCAGACATTCCTGCATTGTGGAAGTGTGAGCTATCTTTGCAGAGACAGGAAATAGAGTTGTTTGAATGGACCTGCAGGTTTTAGTTGATGCAATAAGGTGAGAATTTGAATTGTGTCCCTTCCAGATACACAGAATTGAAGGTATTTACACAACACCACATGAAGTAGTTTACCAATGTCTGACAAACTTCAAAGACTTCAGACACATGGAAGAAGAGGAGAAGGGAACAATATACAAAACCTGAGACAGTCAGACAACAGCAGGAGGAAAATGAATCTCTTTATGTGTTTTAATTTGAAGGCCTGAGCTGATGATTGAAAAAGCAGGAGTTCAAATCCCACACAGGGCTGTTGTGAATTTGAATTCTGTTTTTTCTTTAAAAAACATAAATCTGGAATTAAAAAACCTCTGGGTTGGAATGATTCACTCCTGTCGACTAGTGCAAAGCCCGTGTGTGTCTCAGTTTTGCTGTATTTATTAACGATTTAAGATGATGGGGTTGAATGCCACTTACCCAAGTTTACCAATGACACAAAAATAGGCAGCATTGTAAGCAGTGTAGCTGGAAGCATCAAATTACAAAGAGATATTAATATCTGAAGTGAATGGGCAAAACTGTGTTAGATAGATTTCAATGTCAGTAAAAAAGACTAGAACAGAGTACTTTATAAATGGTGAAAAGCTAGAAACACTGGAGGTCAAAAGAGACTTTGGGGGGGGTCTGTGTCCATTTGAGTGCAGTGTAGATTTACCAGAATGATAACTGGACTCCAAGGGTTAAATTACGAGGTGATATTACACAAACTAGGGATTTATTCCCTGGAACCCAGGAGGATCAAGGTGATTTGTTCAAAATTGTTGAGATATTAAAGGGAGCTGATGGGGTAGTTTGGGAGAAACTATTTCGGCAGCTTGGGAACATAGGAACAGGAGTAGGCCATTCAGCCCATCGAGCCTGTTCCACCATTCAATACGATCATGGCTGATCATCCACTTCAATGCCTTTTTCCCAGACTGAGCTTCCACAGCCCACTGGGGTGGAGAATTCCAAAGATTCACAACACTCTGAGCAAAGACATTTCTCCCCATCTCTGACCTAAGTGGCTTCCCCCTTATTTTGAAATTGTGTTCCCTGGTTCTAAACTCCTGAACCAAAGGAGACATCTTCCCTGCATCTAACCTGTCTATCCCTTTAAATATTTAGTATGTTTCAATAAGATCACCTCTCATTCTTCGAAACTCCAATGAGTATAGGCCCAACCTGTTCAACCATTCCTCATAAGACAATCCCTTCATCCCAGGAATCAGCCGAGTGAACCTTCTCTGAACTGATTCCAATGCATCCAGGCCTGACCATTTATCCACTTTCAAAGATGCCAAACACCTTAATATTTCCCTCTCACTCTGTTTATCCCATCCAATATTTCACACTCCTCCTCTTTAACTCCAATGTCTGTATCGTTCCCCCTCTTTGAGAAAGGCAAAGGTATTAAGAGATAAGTGGCAAAGGCGGGATACATGGTGTTAGTTAGATCACAGATCAGCCCTGATCTCATTGAATGCTGGAACAGGGTTGAGGGGTTAAATTGCCTCCTCCTCTTCCGATGTCTGATATTAAATATCCTTCTTTCACTCGCAGTCATTCTGCCTGTCTCTCTCTCTCTATCTCTCTCTCTGTCTGTTTCGGACAGTGTAGAGCGAGATTCACTCTGTATCCACCCCATGATGTTCCTGCCCTTGGAGTCGTCTCTGCTTCTGCTGCGTTTCACCCGGTCTCACTTTGTACTGCACAAGACCATTTCTCTGTTTATAATACAATAGGCCCTGTCTTTACTCTGTATCTCACCCCATGCTGCCCCTGCCCTGGGAGTGATGGGACAGTGCAGATGGTAATTTACTCTGTGTCTAACCCCACACTGTGCTTGGCTTGGGAGTGTTTAATGGGACAGTGTAAATGGAGCTTTACTCTGTATCCCTGGAATTTAGAAGATTAAGGGATGATTTGATCAAAAGTTTTCAGAATATTAAGGGAAACTGATCGGGTAGACGGAGAGTAACAATTCCCACTGGCTGCAGAGTCTAGAACTTGGGGGCATAGTCTAAAAATCTAAACATATTCGAAAACCATTCAGGAGTGAAATGAAGAAACACTTCAACACACCAGGTGTGGTATCAGTTTGGAACTCTCTTCCACAAACAGCAATTGATGCTGAGACACTTGTTAATTTAAAAATCTGGGATTAATGGATTTTTGCTCACAAAAGGTATGAAGTGATATGGGGAAAAGAGGAAAATATGGAGTTAGATCACAGATCAGTCACGATCTCATTGAATGACAGAACAGGGTTGAGGGGCCAAATGGCCTCCTCCTCGTCCTCTGTCCAATGACAATATCCATCGACACTATCTGTGTCTCGATCTGTGCCTCTCTCTTTGTCTCTCTTTCGTTCTGTCTGTCTGTCTCTCTCCACCCTTAGACATCTGTGGAAATCCACAAACATTAGTCAGCCATTTTAGGTTGGTTCTTGGTGGACATTTTATGTTCCCACATCACTGAGACATTTATTTCAGAGACAGAATCCTCACCAATGTAAGGTCAGTGCTTAAAATGTGACAGAGACACAGACATGGAGACACTGAGACACACAGTACTGGAAAGGAATCAATCATTCCCTTGTACCCAATCATTTGCCCTCCACTGAGGTTAGGCTGAGTGGCCTGTAATTACTCAGTCTATCCCTTTCTCCCTTTTTAATCAATGGTACAACATTAGCAGTCCTCCAGTCCTCTGGCACCACGCCTGTAACCAGAGAGGATTGGAAAATGATGGTCAGAGCCTCCTCTATTTCCTCCCTTGCTCCTCTTAACAATCTGGTGAATTATCAGCTTTCAAAGATGTTAAACCCCTGAATATTTCCTCTCTATATCTTTATCCCATCCAATATTTCAAACTCCTCCTCCTTGACTACAATGTCTGTGTCGTCCCTTCTTTTGTGAAGACAGATGCAATGTATTCATTCTGAACCATGTCCACATCTTCCACCTCCACAGACAGGAAGAAGGAGGAGAGGCAATCTAAACTAAAGAATACAATTCTAACAGAGGGTGCAGAAACAGACAGATCTGGGGGGTATTTGTGAACCAATCACTGAAGGTGGCAGGGCAGGTTGAGAAAGTGGTTAAAAGGCATAAGGGGTCAGTCCTGGGATTTCTAAATAGAGACATGGAATACAAAAGCAAGGAAGATATGATGGACCTTTGTAAAACACTGGTTTCACCTCAACTGGAGTATGGTCCAATTCTGGACACCACACTTTAGGAAGGATGTGGATGCATTAGAGAGGGTGCAGAAAAGATTCACGAGCAAGGTTCCAGGGATGAGGGACTTCAGTTACGTGGATAGATTGGAGAAGCTGGGGTTGTTCTCTGTGTCTCTCTTTGTCCTCCTCTCTCTGTCTCTCCCTCCTGCTATCTCTGACACTAGGAGAGAGACAGAGGGAGAGAGGGTTAGATATGCAGGCAGAGAAAAAGTGCTGTAGAGAGGGACAAGTTTGGAGAGAGAGATTGTTGGGGTGGATTGCAAAGGGGAATGTAAGATATATTAATGTGATGTAATCCTTCACTGCTGTGTGCAGAAACATATAAGAGATAATATGGTGAGAGAAACAGCGGGAGAGATGGAGAGGGAACATCCTCCATTTTAAACATCCAGCAAGCTATTCCACTGTGGGAGCCATCACACCATCATGATATTGGTTGTGGAAGTTTTGAAATCTATGTCCCCGCTTATGGACCTCTGTGCTAAGGGAAATAGGTCCTTCCTACCCACTCTATCGAGGCCCCTCATAATTTTATACACCTCAACTCAATCTCTCCTCAGCCTCCTCTGTTCCAAAGAAAACAACCCCAGCCTGTCCAATCATTCCTTTGGATTTCTTTGTAATTTTGGAACTCTCTTCTGCAAATAGGAATTCATGCTGGCTTAATTGTTAATTTTTAAATCTGGGATTGATAGATTCTTGTTAACCAAAGGTATTAAGAGATAAGGGGCAAAGGCGGGATATATGGTGTTAGTTAGATCACAGATCAGTCCTGATCTCATTGAATGCTGGAACAGGGTCGAGGGGTTAAATTGCCTCCTCATCTTCCTATGTCTGATGTTAAATATCCTTCTTTCTCTCTCAGTCACCTTTCAGTCTGTTTCTCTCTGTTTCTCTCTTTCTGTCTCTCTCTCTGTCTGTTTCGGACAGTGTAGAGTGAGATTCACTCTGTATCCACCCCATGATGTTCCTGCCCTGGGAGTGTTGGATGGGACAGTGTAGAGGGAGCATTACTCTGTATCTAATCCATGCTGTATCTGTCTGGGGAATTTTGATGGGAGAGTGGAAACAGAGAGGTCTGGGACCAGTGTCCTCATGGGGAGGACTTAATGGTGCCTCCTAATTGACCAGTTAACAATATTGGTGCTCCAGGGTGGAAAGGGACATTGGCTGAGTGGATACGACATTGTCTGAGAGAGTGGACAATGGTTGTTTCAGACTGGAGGGAGGTATACAGTGGAGGTTTATATTAGGACCACTGATCTTTTTGATATATACTAATGACTTGGACTTGTGTTTACAGGGCATAACTTCAATGTTTGCCAATGTTTGTGTCATCTGTAATGTAATAAACAGGGAAGGGACTAGTAGCAGACTTCAGGAGGATAGAGGCAGTCTGGTGAAATGGAACACACAAGAACAAATGAATTAGGAACAGGAGTAGGCCATTCAGCCCATCGAGCCTGCTCTGCCATTCAATGGCTGATCTGATTGGGAACTCAACTCCACTTTCCTGTCTGTGTCCCATAACCCTCGACTCCCTGGTTGATCATAAATCTATCTAACTCAGCCTTGAATATATTCAATGATCCAGCCTCCACTGCTCTCTGGGGAAGAGAATTCCACAGACTGACCCCCCTCTGAGAGAAAAACATTTCTCCTCATCTCAGTCTTAAATGGGAGAGCCCTCATTTTAAACTGTGTCTCCTCGTTCTAGACTCCCCGACAAGGGGAAACATCCTCTCAGCATCCACCCTGTCCAGTCCCCTCAGGACCTGAGATGTTTCAATAAGATTACCTCTCATACTTCTAAACTCCAGTGGGTATCGGCCCAACCTGTTCAACCTTTCCTCATCAGATAACCCCTTCATCCCAGGTATCAGCCGAGTGAACCTTCTCTGAACTGCTTCTAATGCAGTTATATCCTTGATTAAGTAAGGAGACCAAAACAGTCCACATTACTCCAGATGTGGTCTAACTAAGGTCCTGTACAGCTGTAACAACACTTCCCTATTTTTATATTCTATTCCCCTTGTAATAAACAACACAGTTCCATTTACCTTCTAACCACTCGCTGTACCTGCATAGTAACATTTAGTGATTCATGTACCAGGACCCCCAGATCCCTCTGTACCGTACAGTTCTGCAGTCTCTCTCCATTTCAATAATATACTGCTATTTATTCTTCCTGACACATTCTACTCCATCTGCCAAATGTTTGTCCACTCACTTAACCGATGGAAATCTCTTTGTAGACTCTTTAAGTCCTCTTGACAGCTTACTATCCAACCTATCATTGGACAGACAAATGGCAGGTTAACTTCAATGCTGAGAAATGTGAAGTGATGGATTTTGGAAGGAAGACTGGGAGAGGCAATCTAAACTAAATGGTACAATGTTAAAATGGGTGCCAGGACAGAGAGAGGCCTTCCACATACAGGAGCTGACAGTTTCTCTTTCTCTCTCTCTCTCTCCCCATTTCACTCTCTCTCTTTCTCTTTCAATCCTGATCCTGACTTTTCTCGGAATCCTTCTTGGTTGAATAGTACCCTGAAATGTTTCAGTCTCACTGTTACCAGGAACAAGTCACATTTCTGTGGTATTTTCGATATCTTCATAATTCAATTTGGAGCTTGGGTTGTGTCAGGTAAATGTGGTTTCTCATTCAGACATTCCTGCATTGTGGAACTGTCAGTTATCTGTGCAGGGACAGGATATCGGGGTGTTTGAATGGAGTTGAAGATTTTGGTTGCTTGAATAGGGTGTGAATTAGATTGTGGATTGTGTCCCTGAATGTCTTTAAGCCGATGTCCTGAGAGAATGAAGTGGTTTACCAATGTCTGAATAACATCAAAGTCTTTAGACACATGAAAGAACAAGATTGGGGACAATATACAAAAGCTGAGACAGTCAGGTAACAACAGGAGGAAGGTGAATGTCTTTTACAGTTTGTAATCTGAAAACCTGAGCTAATGACTGAAAAAGCAGGAGTTCAAATCCCACATTGGGCTCTTGTGAATTTGAATTTCTCTGAAAATAAAAAATAACTCTGGAATAATAAATCCTCCAAGATGAAATGATTCCCTCTCACTGCTCTGACACTGATTTACCTTCAAGTAGCTTTTTCCAGTCCACTTTTTCGAAATCACTTTCCACCAGACCAGCTTCATTCCCTAAAACTAAGTGTAAAACTGACCCATCTCTTGTTGACCTTGCTAGATACTGGCCTAAAAAAATTTCCCCTGAATGTATATTTAGAATTTTGTATCCTTGATACCTTTTACACTAGTCTCAGTTATCAATGCACTGGTTAGGTCTGCACTAGACCCTGTCTCTGTTTATATTACACATGGCCCTGTATCTGTTATAAAAATGGTTTAAAAAGTGGAGAGAAAACCCTCCAATTTATCCAGTAGATCCGAAGAAATAGGAGCAGGAGTAGGCCATTCAGCCCCTTGAGCCTGTTCTGCCAGTCAATACGATCATGATTGATCTGATAGTGACTTTAACTCCACTTTCCTGCCAGCCCCCCGTAACCCTTGACTCCCTTGTATATATTCATTGACCCAACCTCCACTGCTTTCTGGGGAAGAGAATTCCAAAGCCTAACCAACCACTAGCTCAGTCTTAAATGGCAGAACCTTTATTTTTAAACTGTGCCCCCTAGTTCAAGACTCCTCCACAAGGGGAACATCCTCCCGACATCCGCCCTGTAAAGTCCCCTCAGAATCTTGTATGTTTCAATAAGATCACCTCTCATTCTTCTAAACTCCAATGAGTATAGTCCCAACCTGTTCCACCATTCCTCAAAGATAACCCCTTCATCCCAGGAATCAGCCGAGTGAACCTTCTCTGAACTGGTTCCAATGCATCCAGGCCTGACCATTTATCCACTTTCAAAGATGCAAAACACCTTAATATTTCCCTCTCACTCTGTTTATCCCATCCAATATTTCACACTCCTCCTCTTTAACTACAATATTTGCATCGTTCCCACTCTTTTATAAAGACAGACACCTCCACACACAAATTCCCTTTTTGATCCCTAATACTCTATCCTCAGTTATCCTCTTGCTCTTCATGTATTTTTAAAACATCTTTGCGCTTTCCTTGATTTTACATGGTAATATTATTTTCCAACTCTCTTTTTGCTCTCCTAATTTGCTTTTTAATTTCACCCCTGCACTTTCTTCACTCCTCTCGGCTTTCTGTGGTATTGAGCTCTCGGTATCTGACATAAACCTCTCTTTTGTGCCTTATCCCACCCGGTTTGATCCTTGCTATCTCAGGGGCTCTAGATTTGGGGGTCTCACCCTGTTTGTCTTTGTGGGAAAATATTTGTTCTCAACCCTCAGTAACTCTCACTGCTCTGACACTCATTTACCTTCAGGTAGCTGTTTCCAGTCCACTTTGCTAAACCCTCCCCTCCCTGGAACTACCATCTCCTCTGATCCCCCTGAAAGACCCTCACATCCTTCCTAATGTGTGGTGACCAGAACTGGATGCAATATTCTAGTTGTGGACTAACCAGAGCTTTGGAAAGGTTCAGCATAACTTCCACGCATTTGTACTCACAACTATTTATGAAGCCTAAGATAACACATGCTTTACTGACTGCTCTCTCAATATGTCCTGCCACCTTCAAAGATGTATGTACATGTATCCCTAGGTCCCTCTGTCCCTGCACACTCTCTAGAACTGTGCCATTAAGTCTATATTGCCTCTCCCTATCCCTTCTGCCAAAATACATCACCTCACATTTCCCTGTATTAAATTCTTTCTGACACTTGTCTGCCCATTCTGCTCAACTATCTATGTCCTGTTGTCGTCAATTGGTGTCATCCTCACTGTTTGCATCTCCTCCAAGTTTGTTATCATCGGTAAATATTAAAAATGTACTCAAACACTAAAACATTACAGAAAGCGAAGCCCACAAATATAAGACAAGTTTCCTTTTCTGACTCTCTCTGGTCTGTTCTGATTTTCTGTTGGGTGGCATCTGTCTAGATTTTGTGTTCTGACCTGAACCCACAAACGTATAACTCAGAGGCAGGATTATTACCCACAGAGCCACAGCTGGCTCCAATGTTCCCAGAAATTTTAGTTGTTGTGCAGGGCCAGTTATTCTTTTTGTGCGCTGTCCCTTTAAATATTTGAAGAATCTTCGAAGACGTGTGTTATTTATCAGGGAACAGGACCTGCGTGGCACCTTCCAGGCCGCTGCACACAGCTTTGCAGGAACACTGACCGACACTCTCCATCCCAATCTCTTCTTCTTTCTCTCTGGTAATCTCTCCCCATTGCTATCCTTCCCTCTCTCTGTTATTCTCTCTCTATATCTATCCCTGTCTTTCTCACTGTTACTCTCTCCATCTGGATGGAGGAGGAGAAAGAGAGGCATATACAGAGGCAGCTTTACTCTGTATCGAACCCCACACTGTACCTGCCCTGGTAGTGTTTTATAGAACAGAGAAGACAGAGATTTACTCTGTAGATAACTTGGCTTGGCAGCATTTGATGAGACAGTGTCGACAGAGCTTTACTCTGTATCGAACCCCACACTGTACCTGCCCTGGTAGTGTTTTATAGAACAGAGAAGACAGAGATTTACTCTGTAGATAACTTGGCTTGGCAGCATTTGATGAGACAGTGTCGACAGAGCTTTACTCTGTATCCCTGGAATTAAGAAGGGTAAGGGGTGATTTGATCAAAGTTTATAAGATAATCCTGGAAACTGATGGGGTAGATAGAGAGAAAATCTTCTCACTGGTTGGGGAATCTCGGACGAGGGACACAGTCTAAAAATAGAAAATTAATCTAAATTCTTTCAAGCTGAAATCTATTCACACTTCTACACACAAAGGATGGTGGAATTTTGGAATTGTCTTCCACAAATGACCCCTCCCTATCTCTGCAATATCCTCCAGCTCCACAATCCACCAATATCTCTGATCCTCTAATTCTGGCCTCTTGAACATCCCCAATTTGAATCGTTCCACCATTGGTGGCCGTACCTTCAAACTGCCAAGGCCCGAACTCTGGAATTCCTTTCCTGAACCTCTCCGTTTCACTAACTCTCTTTCCTATTTGAAGACGCTCCCTAAATCCAACCTCTTTGACCAAGTATTTGGTCGTCTAGTCTAATATCTCTTTAAGTGTCTCGGTGCTGAATTTTTATTTTTTTAAATTGATTCGAGTGACGTGCGTGTCACTGTCAAGGCCAGTATTTATTGTCCATCCCTAATTTCCCTTGAGAAGGTGGTGGTGAACCATGTTCTTGAACCACTGCAGTCCGTGTGGGTTAGGTAGACCCACAGTGCTGTTAGGAAGGGAGTTCCAGGATTGTGACCCAGTGCAATATCGTTCCAAGTCAGGATGGTGTGTGACTTTAGTTGTTGCGTGTGGCCATCTTTTTCAGTGCACAGTCCCTTTAAATTTGTGATATTTTTTAACGCAGTTAGATGTAAAAGTTCTCCTACAATCTGCCTGTCTCTGCCCATCTCTCCCTCCCTCTTTCTGCCCATCTCTCCCTCCCTCTTTCTACCCGTCACTCCCTCCCTCTCTCTCTCTGTCTCTCTGAAGACCAAGATCACATATGTTTTGCTAATTACTCTCTTACTATGTGCTGCTGCCTTCAAAGATCACTGCTCGTGAACCTCCAGCTCCCTCTGTACCTGCACACTCTTGGGAAATATGTCATTGTGTCATCAAACAAAGTCAACATGGTTTCACGAAAGGGAAATCTCCTTTTAATCTTCTCTGTTCTAAGGAGAACAAGCCCAGCTTCTCCAGTCTATCAGTGTAACTGTAATAATCTCATCCAGGAACCGTTCCAGTAAATCTCTTCTATACATTCACCAAAGCCTCCATGTTATTCTTAAAGTGTGGTCCCAGAATTGGACACAATACTGCAGCCGAGGACAAACTATTATTTTATAAAGGTTTAGCATCACTTCCTGACATTTACACTCGAGACCTCATTTTATAAAGCTCAGGATCCCATCGGTTTTATTAACCCATCCGCGAAGAGGGAAATTCTGCCAGAACCATTGACCAGTTCCCTTAGACATGAATCCGTGAGTCGTTCCAAGGCTGGCGGGAGGGTTTAGGGGAGACCAGAGAGAACACCAACCTGGTCAGCTTTTTTCAAACAGGAAACCATCAGTACATTGGCAGTGATATTAATAAATCCCTGAGGAAGACAGGAGGAGGCCATTCGGCCCCTCGAGCCTGTCCTGCCCATTCACTCAGGTCATGGCTGATTTGCTCCTTCTCCACATCGAGCTGTCTCCGCTCCGTAAACATTAATACCCTTTCCTAATAAATCTCTACTGGCAATCAGGAATTAATGTCACTGCCTGTTAACACTGGGGAATTCCTTCCCTCAACCTCTCCGTCTCTCTATCTCTCATTCCTGCTTAAAGACGTTCCTTAAAACTAACCTCTTTGACCAAACATTTGATCATCAGCCTTAATCTCAACTTCTGTGGGTTTGGCGTCAGATTTTGTTTTAAAATGCACCCTGTGTAACACCTTTGGGACTTCTTATTATTCCTCCTCCTTTTCCCTCACCCATCTCTCTCTCTCTCTCTCTTCCTCCCACCATTTTATTAATAGAGGGGAAGAGTGTGTGTGTCTCTGTCTCTGGTCCCATAACGTTACCCCAGGGTCTCCACACAGCCTGTCTCCCCGTCCCCCTGCTTCTAAAGTGTCTCAGGGTCTCCTGGCACTTTCTATCTCTCTGCTTCTGAATCTATCCCTCACTATCTCTCTGTTCTCTCTCCGTTTCTATCTCTCCCTATCTCTCTGTTACTCTACCTCTGTCCCTCTCTCTCTGTCTATCACTCTCTCCCACCATGTTGGTTATCATTAGGGGTTGAGTTAAATCACAGACAAAATAAACACTTCACCTGTCTGCCCCGGAATAAATAGCAAAATTTGTGGATATTTTATGTCTGTATTCAGACAATATAGACAGCAAAGTATATTATATGATGGGATGCTGCAAATCGATTTACACTCGTACTGTCGGAAAAACAACTTCAAAACAATTATTCACAAGTCTAGTCCAACTGAACTACAGATTCGACCCCAGAAGGTAATAAATGCCAACACTCCTGAATTTGTTGCAGTACCTTAAGCTTTACTCTGTATGGTTTTCAGAAATTAAACATTACACATGCACTACAAGATTGAAGATATTACATAGATTCGCTTCCATAGAATTCCAGTAAAATAGCAGTAAAATCCCAGAGAATATTCCTGGAAAAATCAATGCTGTAAATGATCCCCACAGACTCTCACCTAGTCTGTGTCTTTAATCTCACCAAGTTCCCACTGATTGATGATCTGTCGTTCAGGAGGGATCTTCTTCCACTAGCTGGCCCAGCTATCTGGACTGCAGTGTCAGATAAAGGAAAGGGACCCCCTTATATCCAGGACTGACTCTCACTCTCCCCTCGTGCACCATGTCACTGGGCTCAGTGTTAGGGTCTTTCCCTGCATGATCAATCACTGTGTGTGATCAATATCTTTTACTATACTGCCTGGACCACCCCACACACACATTGCATTTGCTTCTACATTCCAAGCCTCACCCGTAACTAATTTCTTGTCATTAAAAGACTCCATTTTATTCTCCATATCCTGCCTTCTTGCAATTCCAGGCCTTTGGTCATTTACTGTCCATATCTTGTCTTAGGAATGCAGCACAAAGGACATTCCAGACCCATTTCTGTTGAGTGTTTACTTAAACAAGCGAATTGACCATTTAATATTTTTAACTTACTTAACCCTTGTGTTCCCACAAAGATCAAGCTAGTAAATTCAACAGTGTCCACTTTGACTTCATCCCATCGTGTCTTATGTACATTCTGACAGGACAGCAGGTTTAACTGTAGTCATAAAATTCAGCTGAAAATTGATCAGTTACATTGTGATTTCAGTCCATATTTACAGTACACACGGTACCTTACTGTTGTAATCAAGTCAGATCGTGTCTATTCATCCCACTGGGGCAAAATGTCACTGGCTCAACATTCTCACCAAATACTAAAACATTCCACAATGCAAGACTCACAAATTCAACACAAGTTTCCTTTTCTGAGTCTCGCTGGTCTGTTCTGATTCTCTGAGGGATTACTGATGCTTATCCTCCACATGAGCAGTCGTCCTAATCCCGTGTGCCTGTCCTGCTCCCAAACCCGGCATCCACTTACATTAAGGCAAGTGATACAGGAGCGTCTCATTGACTGAGGCAGGTGAGTCTTGAGGCTGAGCCAGGCACAGTGAGTGACCCGGGTTAATCTGACACTCCAGGGACAGTTTAAACGGAGCTTTACTCTGTATCAAACCCGTGCTGTACCTTCTCTGAGAGTGTTCGATGGGGCAGTGCAGATGAGGAGAGTTATTCCTTACCCATTTTAAATATAGAGAAGTGAATATCCAAGAGATTGTTTTAAATGTGATGAGGGTTTCTGCCTCTACCACCCTTTCAGGTACTGAGTTCCAGACACCCACCAGCCACTGGGTGAAGAAACTATTGATGTGTTTCGTTCAGTTAAGTTTGATGTCAATGTTTCCCCAGGATGTTGACGCTGGGGGATTCAGCGGTGGGATAATGCTTTGAATGCCAAGGGGAGGTGGTTGGATTCTCTCTTGTTGCAGATGCTCATTGCCTGGCACTTGTGTGACGTGAATGTTACTTGTCACTGGTCGGCCCAAACCTGAATGTTGTCCTGGTCTCGGTGCATGTGGCTCTGGATTGCTTCATTATCTGAGGCAAAATACTGTGGATGCTGGAAATCTGGAAAGCATCGAGCTGAATCACTAACTCTGTTTCTCTCTCCACAGATGCTGCCTGACCTGCTCAGTATTTCCAGCATTTTCTGCTGGGATCTCAGCTGAAGATGGCTGGGCTGAGGAAACTACCCTGATAAACTCCTGCAATGAAGGCCTGGGACTGAGATGATTGACTTCCAACAACCAAAACCATCTTCCTTCGTGCTCGGTATGATTCCAACCAGTGGGCAGATTTCCCCCGATTCCCACTGACTTCAGTTTTACTCGGGCTCCTCGATGTCACACTCGGCCAAACGCTGCCTTGATGTTAAGGTCAGTCTCTCTTCCCAGTAGCAGACAGGAGTGAATCGTTTCCTTTGACCCGTTGTACACTGAACAAGCTGTGCTTCTTCACAGCCTGATACAGGACTGTACACGGCCCATTAATGTAGCCCATCAAACACTCCCAGAGCAGGTTCAGCACAGTTTAGGAACAGAGTACAGTTCCTTCAACATTCTCTCTCTGTCTCTCCCTCCTGCTATCTCTGACATTAGGAGAGAGACAGAGGGAGGGAGGGTTAGATATGAAGGCAGAGAGAGTGCTGTAGAGAGGGACAAAGTTGGAGAGAGAGAGGTTGTTGAGGTGGATGAAAAGGATAATGTAAGATATATTAATTTGATGTAATCCTTCACTGCTGTGGACACAAACATATTAGAGATAGATATGGAGAGAAAAAAACATCGGGAGAGGGGGAAATGTAGATGAAGTTGGGGCCCAGGCGGATACTTTTGATGATCCAGAAGGAATAGCCTCCATTTTAAACATCCAGCAAGCTATTCCACTGTGGGAGCCATCACACCCAAACAGACATAGACACACACACACACACACACAGAAACACCCGCACAATGATTTTGCTTGTGGAAATTTCATGCTGGTTTATTGGTTAATTTTTAAATCTGTTATTGATAGATTCTTGTTAACCAAAGGTATTAAGAGATAAGGGGCAAAGGCAGGATATATGGTGTAAGTTACATCACAGATCAGCCAAGATCTCATTTGATGCCGGAACAGGGCTGTGTGGTTGAATTGCATCTTCCTCTTCCAATATCCCCTGTGAAGTATCCTTCCATCTCTTTTAGTCACCCTGTCAGTCTGTGTCTCTCTGTTTCTCTTTTTCTGTCTCTCTCTCTCTGTCTGTCTCTATCGGACAGTGTAGAGTGAGATTCACTCTGTATCCACCCCATGATGTTCCTGCCCTGGGAGTGTGTGATGGGACAGTGTAGAGGGAAATTTACACTGTGTCAAACCCAACATTGTGCTTGGCTTGGGAATATTTAATGGGACAGTGTAGCTGGAGACTTACTGTGTATCCCTGGAATTTTGAAGGTTCAGGTGTGATTTGATGATTGTTTTCAAGATAATAAGGGAAACTGATAGGGTGGACAGAGAGTAACAATTCCCACTGGCTGCAGAGTCTAGAACATGGGGGCATAGTCTAAAAATATAAACCTAGTCTAAAAACCTTTCAGGAGTGAATTGAAGAAACACTTCAACACACCAGGTGTGGTATCAGTTTGGAACTCTCTTCCACAATCAGCAATTGATGCTGAGACACTTGTTAATTTTTAAATCTGAGTTTGAGAGATTTTTGTTAACCAAAGGTATTAAGGGGCAAAGATAGGTACATGGAGTTAGATCACACATCAGCCATGAGCTCATTGAATGACAGAACAGGGTTGAGGGGCCAAATGGCCTCCTCCTCTTCCTCTGTCCTACGACAAATATCCTGCGATCACTCTCTGTGTCTTGGTCTCTGTCTCCCTCTTTGTCTCTCTTTCTGTCTGTCTGTCTGTCTCTCTCTCTCTCCTCTCATCTGTGGAAATCCACACACATCAGTCAGCCATTTTAGGTTCATTTTCAGTGGCCATTTTATGTTACCACAACATTGGGACATTTATCGCTGTCTAACCCAATCAAATCTCTCTTTGTAGTCTATTTGTGTTCTCCTCACACATTGTCCCACCTAACCTAGTATCTCTCTCCTTTGCTCCGTCTCACTCACACACTCTCCCCCATCTCTCTCCCCCCCATTTCTCTCTCCCCCCATTTCTCTCTCCCCCCATCCCCTGCAATCTCTCTTTAAGTGTCCTGTTATCACATCCTTTATTATAGATTCGAGCATTTTCCCAATGACTGATTTGTGCCTCCCTCACACCATCTCTCCCTCTCTCTCTGTCTCTCTCTAGCTCTCTGTCTGCCTCTCTGTGTCTCCTTCTCTCTCTGTGCCTCTCTCACTCTCTATCTGTCTCTCCCCCAGCTCTCTCTCTCTGTCTCTCCCTCGCTCTCTTTCTCAACCTCTGTCCATGTCTCAATTTGTGCCTCCCTCACACCATCGCTCCCTCTCTCTCTGCCTCTCTCTATCTCTCTCTCTGCCTCTCTCTCTCTCTGCCACTCTCTCTTCAGCCTCTCCCTCTCTATCTCTCCCTCTCTCTCTCTCGCTGCCTCTGTCCACGTCTCAGTTTGTGTCTCCCCCACACTATCTCTCCCTCCCTCTCTCCCTCCCTCTCTCCCTCCCTCTCTCCCTCCCTCTCTCCCTCCCTCTCTCACTCCCTCTCTCCCTCTCTCTCTCCCTCCCTCTCTCCCTCCCTCTCTCTCTCCCTCTCTCTCTCTCTTTCTCCCTCTCTGTCTCTGTCTCAGAGTAACAGCTCAGATGATTAACCTCTTTATCCATGTGTTATGAACACGGGACTTTGTCTCTCTCCCATTTTCTAGGATGTTGCCAGGACTGGAGAATTGTAGCTATGAGGATAGGCAGGGGTTGTTGTCCTTGGAACAGAGAAGGCTGAGGGGAGATCTGATTGAAATGTACAAAATTTTGAGGGTCCTGGATGGAGTGGAGGTGAAGGGCAGAGAACCATAGCAGAAAGGTCAGTGACGAGGGGGCATAGATTTAAAGTGATTGGTCGAAAAATTAGAGGGGAGTTGAGGAAAATCTTTTTCACCCAGAGGGTCGCAATGGTCTGGAACTCACTGCCTGAAAGGGTAGTTGAGGCAGAGACCCTCAACTCATTCAGAAGGAGTCTGGATAGGCACCTCAAGTGCGGTAAGCTGCAGTGCTCGGACCAAATGCTGGAAGGTGGGATGAGAATAGGTTGATCGTTTTTCGGCTGGCACAAAGAGAATGGGCTAAGTGGCCACTCTCTGTGCCTTAAAATTTCTATGTTGCCCTCCCCAACTCTATTTTTCCCTCTGTTACTCTCTGAATCCCAGTCTCTCCCTCTCTGTTACTCTCTGAATTCCAGTCTCTCCCTCTCTGTTACCCTCTGAATCCCAGTCTCTCCCTAAGTTACCCTCTGAATCCCAGACTCTCCCTCTCTGTTACCCTCTGAATTCCAGTCTCTCCCTCTCTGTTACCCTCTGAATCCCAGTCTCTCCCTCTCTGTTACCCTCTGAATTCCAGTCTCTCCCTCTCTGTTACCCTCTGAATCCCAGTCTCTCCCTCTCTGTTACCCTCTGAATTCCAGTCTCTCCCTCTCTGTTACCCTCTGAATCCCAGTCTCTCCCTCTCTGTTACCCTCTGAATTCCAGTCTCTCCCTCTCTGTTACCCTCTGAATCCCAGTCTCTCCCTCTCTGTTACTCTCTGAATTCCAGTCTCTCCCTCTCTGTTACCCTCTGAATCCCAGTCTCTCCCTAAGTTACCCTCTGAATCCCAGACTCTCCCTCTCTGTTACCCTCTGAATTCCAGTCTCTCCCTCTCTGTTACCCTCTGAATCCCAGTCTCTCCCTCTCTGTTACCCTCTGAATCCCAGTCTCTCCCTCTCCGTTACCCTCTGAATCCCATTCTCTCCCCCTCTGTTACTCTCTGAATCCCAGTCTCTCCCTCCATGTTTCCCTCTGAATCCCAGACTCTCCCTCTCTGTTACCCTGTGAATCCCAGTCTCTCCCTCTCTCTTACCCTCTGAGTCCCAGACTCTCCCTCTCTGTTACCCTGTGAATCCCAGACTCTCCCTCTCTGTTACCGTCTGAATCCCAGTCTCTCCCTCTCTGTTTCCCTCTGAATCCCAGACTCTCCCTCTCTGTTACCATCTGAATCCCAGTCTCTCCCTCTCTCTTACCCTCTGAATCCCAGTCTCTCCCTCTCTCTTACCCTCTGAATTCCAGTCTCTCCCTCTCTGTTACCATCTGAATCCCAGTCTCTCCCTCTCTGTTACCCTCTGAGTCCCAGTCTCTCCCTCTCTGTTACCCTCTGAGTCCCAGTCTCTCCCTCTCTGTTACCCTCTGAATCCCAGTCTCTCCCTCTCTGTTACCATCTGAATCCCAGTCTCTCCCTCTCTCTTACCCTCTGAATCCCAGTCTCTCCCTCTCTCTTACCCTCTGAATCCCAGTCTCTCCCTCTCTCTTACCCTCTGAATTCCAGTCTCTCCCTCTCTGTTACCATCTGAATCCCAGTCTCTCCCTCTCTGTTACCCTCTGAGTCCCAGTCTCTCCCTCTCTGTTACCCTCTGAGTCCCAGTCTCTCCCTCTCTGTTACCCTCTGAATCCCAGTCTCTCCCTCTCTCTTACCCTCTGAATTCCAGTCTCTCCCTCTCTGTTACCATCTGAATCCCAGTCTCTCCCTCTCTGTTACCCTCTGAGTCCCAGTCTCTCCCTCTCTGTTACCCTCTGAGTCCCAGACTCTCCCTCTCTGTTACCCTGTGAATCCCAGACTCTCCCTCTCTGTTACCGTCTGAATCCCAGTCTCTCCCTCTCTGTTTCCCTCTGAATCCCAGACTCTCCCTCTCTGTTACCATCTGAATCCCAGTCTCTCCCTCTCTCTTACCCTCTGAATCCCAGTCTCTCCCTCTCTCTTACCCTCTGAATTCCAGTCTCTCCCTCTCTGTTACCATCTGAATCCCAGTCTCTCCCTCTCTGTTACCCTCTGAATTCCAGTCTCTCCCTCTCTGTTACCATCTGAATCCCAGTCTCTCCCTCTCTGTTACCCTCTGAATCCCAGTCTCTCCCTCTCTGTTACCCTCTGAGTCCCAGTCTCTCCCTCTCCGTTACCCTCTGAATCCCAGTCTCTCCCTCTCTGTTACCTGACCAGAGCTTTATAAATGTTCAGCACACCCTCTCGGCTTTTGTACTCACTGTATACAGTGTAAATTGTGGTATTCCCCAGGGGTTTTGATTAGGACCACTGATCTTATTGATATATGAATGACTTAGACTGGGGTATACAGGGCATAACTTCAACATTGTGCCATTTGCAATGTAATAAACAGTGAAGGGAATAGGAGTAGACTTCAGGAGGATAGAGGCAGTCTGGTGAAATGGTCAGACACATGGCAGGTTAACTTCAATGCTGAGAAATGTAAAATGATGCATTTTGGAAGGAAGGCTGAGGAGAAGCGATATAAACTAAATGGTACAATGTTAAAATGGGTGCAGGGACAGAGAGATCTGGGATTTCATTTGTGTCACTTTTTACATCTAAAAGATTCAATTTGGGGCTTGCAATCTCTAAGTTGAATTTAGCTTTATCCTGAAAAGTGTTGGCAAACGTGTTGGGAAATGTGTCAAAAGCTGTTTCCATTCAGACATTCCTGCATTGTGGAAGTGTGAGCTTTCTTTGCAGAGACAGGAAATAGGGGTGTTTGAATGGACCTGCAGGTTTTAGTTGATGCAATAAGGTGAGAATTTGAATTGTGTCCCTTCCAGATACACAGAATTGAAGGTATTTACAGAACACCACATGAAGTAGTTTACCAATGTCTGACAAACTTCAGACTTCAGACACATGGAAGAAGAGGAGAAGGGAACAATATACAAAACCTCAGTCAGTTACACAACAGCAGTAGGAAAATGAATCTCATTTTATGGGTTTTAATTTGAAGGCCTGAGCTGATGATTGAAAAAGTAGGAGTTCAAATCCCACACAGGGCTGTTGTGAATTTGAATTTTGTTTTTTCTAAAAATAAACATAAATCTGGAATTTAAAAACCTCTCGGATGGAATGATTCACTCCTGTCTACCAGTGCAAAGCCCGTGTGTGTCTCAGTTTTGCTGTATTTATTAACGATTTAAGATGATGTGGTAGAATGTCACATACCCAAGTTTACCAATGACACAAAAATAGGCAGCATTGTAAGCAGTGTAACTGGAAGCATCAAATTACAAAGAGATATTAATATCTTAAATAAATGGGCAAAACTGTGGTAGTTAGATTTCCATGTCAGTAAAAAAGACTAGAACAGAGTACTTTATAAATGGTGAAAAGATAGAAATACTGGAGGTTCAAAGAGACTTTGGGGGGTCCATGTCCATTTGAGTGCAGTGTAGATTTACTAGAATGATAACTGGACTCCAAGGGTTAAATTACGAGGTGATATTACACAAACTAGGGATTTATTGCCTGGAATTTAGGAGGATCAAGGTAATTTGTTCAAAGGTGTTGAGATATTAAGGGGAACTGATGGGGTAGTTTGGGAGAAACTATTTCAGCAGCTTGGGAACATCGGAACAGGAGTAGGCCATTCAGCCCATCGAGCCTGTTCCGCCATTCAATACGATCCTGGCTGATCATCCACTTCAATGCCTTTTTCCCAGACTGAGTTTCCACAGCCCACTGGAGTAGAGAATTCCAAAGATTCACAACACTCTGAGCAAAAATCCGCCACTCCAGGCTAAAGGTGGTGGTAGTTTGGAACGTGTCTTCTGCACGCAAACATTGATGCAAAATCAATTGTCGTTTTTAAATCGAAGGTTGATCTCATCAAATTCCTTTTGAAAATTGAAATATTCTTCTTTCGCTCTCTGTCCCTGAGTCACTCTGTTTCTGTGTGTGTGTGTGTGTGTGTGTGTTTCTGTGTGTGTGTGTGTGTTTCTGTGTGTGTGTGTTTCTGTGTGTGTGTGTGTTTCTGTGTGTGCGTGTGTGTTTCTGTGTGTGTGTGTTTCTGTGTGTGTGTGTGTGTTTCTGCGTCTGTGTGTGTGTGTGTGTGTGTTTCTCTGTGTGTGTGTTTCTGTGTGTCTGTGTGTGTTTCTGTGTGTGTTTCTGTGTGTGTGTTTCTGTGTGTGTCAGTGTGTTTCTGTGTCTGTGTGTGTCTATGTCTGTTTCTCTCTCCTCTCTCAGACCCTTTGTAAAGCTCCACATACATCAGTTTGCCATTTGAATTCAGCTGCTTTTGGTTTCACCGCATCTGCAGAGGTTGCACTTCCTTATGCAGACTGGTAAGAAACCTGTATTCCGCAGTTGGCTCCAATGTTCCCGTGAAAATTTAGATGTTGTGCGTGCCCAGTTTTTTTAACGTGAGCTGTCCCTTGAAATCTTTGAAGAATCTTTGAAGACGTGTGCTATTTATTGTGGAACCGGATCTGCGTGGGACCTTTGAGGCTGCTGCACGCAGATTTGCAGGAACATTGACCAACACTCTCCATCCCAATCTCTTCCTCTTTCTCTCTGGTACTCTCTCCCCATTGCAATCCTTCCCTCTCTCTCTTATTCTCCATATCTATCCCTGTTCTTTCTCACTGTTACTCTCTCCATCTGGATGGAGGAGGAGAAAGAGAGGCATATACAGAGGCAGCTTTACTCTGTATCAAACCCCACAGTGTACCTGCCCCCGAGTTCTAGACTTCACCACAAGGGGAACATCCTCCCAGCATCCACCCTGTAAAGTCCCCTCAGAATCTTGTATGTTTCAATAAGATCACCTCTCATTCTTCTGAACTCCAATGAGTATCGGCCCAACCTGTTCCACCATTCCTCAAAGATAACCCCTTCATCCCAGGAATCAGCCGAGTGAACCTTCTCTGAACTGATTCCAATGCATCCAGGCCTGACCATTTATCCACTTTCAAAGCTGCCAAACACCTTAATATTTCCCCCCTCACTCTGTTTATCCCATCCAATATTTCACACTCCTCCTCTTTAACTACAATCTCTGTATCGTTCCCACTCTTTTATAAAGACGGACACAGAGAATTCATTAAGAACCATGCCCACATCTCCCACCTCCACAGGTAGGAAGAAGGAGGAGAGGCAATCTAAACTAAAGGATATAGTTATAAAGGGGCTAACATTCTCTGCCTCTTCCTTTGCTCTAATATAATCCTTGATTTCTATCATTAACAATGGTTGGAACAATTTACTGAGGTTCTGTCAAGGCTTACTCACATTCTTTATCTGTGTCTCTCTGTCCCAGAGAGATGGTGAAGAAACTATTGATGTGTTTCGTTCAGTTAAGTTTGATGTCAATGTTTCCCCAGGATGTCGACGCTGGGGGATTCAGCGATGGGATAATGCTTTGAATGCCAAGGGGAGGTGGTTGGATTCTCTCTTGTTGCAGACGGTCATTGCCTGGCACTTGTGTGACGTGAATGTTACTTGTCACTGGTCGGCCCAAACCTGAATGTTGTCCGGGTGTTGGTGCATGTGGCTCTGGATTGCTTCATTATCTGAGGTAAAATACTGTGGATGCTGGAAATCTGGAAAGCATCGAGCTGAATCACTAACTCTGTTTCTCTCTCCACAGATGCTGCTTGACCTGCTCAGTATTTCCAGCACTTCCTGCTGGGATTTCATTATCTGAGGAGGTGCGAATGGAACTGAACACTGTGCAATCATCAGTGAACATCCCTACTTCTGACCTTACGATGGAGGGCAGGTCATTGAGGAAGCAGCTGAAGATGGTTGGGCCTCGGACACTATCCTGAGGAACTCCTGCAGTGATGTCCTGGGACTGAGATGATTGACTTCTAACATCCACAACCATCTTCCTTTGTGCTCGGTATGACTCCAACCAGCAGATTCCCACTGACTTCAGTTTTACTCGGGCTCCTCGATGTCACACTCGGTCAAACGCTGCCTTGATGTTAAGGTCAGTCTCTCTTCCCAGTAGCAGACAGGAGTGAATCGTTCCCTTTGACCCGTTGTACACTGAACAAGCTGTGCTTCTTCACAGCCTGATACAGGACTGTACACGGCCGATTAATGTAGCCCATCAAACACTCCCAGAGCAGGATCAGCACAGCTTAGGAATAGAGTATAGTTCCTTCAACATTCTCTCTCTGTCTTCCTCTCTCTGTCTCTCCCTCCTGCTATCTCTGACACTAGGAGAGAGACAGAGGGAGAGAGGGTTTGATATGCAGACAGAGACAGGGCTGCAGAGAGGGACAAGGTTGGAGAGAGAGATATTGTTGGGGTGGATTGAAAGGGAGAATGTAAGATATATTAATTTGATGTAATCCTTCATTGCTGTGTGCACAAACATATAAGAGATCGATATGGAGACAGAAACATGGGGAGAGATCCAGAGGGAATATCCTCCATTTTAAACAGCCAGCAAGCTATTCCACTGTGGGAGCCATCACACCCTCATGATATTGGTTGTGGACATTTTGAAATCTATGTCCCCACTTATGAACCTCTGTGCTAAGGGAAATAGGTCCTTCCTATCCACTCTATCGAGGCCCCTCATAATTTTATACACCTCAACTCAATCTCCCCTCAGCCTCCTCTGTTCCAAAGAAAACAACCCCAGCCTGTCCAATCAGTCCTTTGGATTTCTTTGCAATTTTGGAACTCTCTTCTGTAAACAGGAATTCATGCTGGCTTAATTGTTAATTTTTAAATCTGGGATTGATAGATTCTTGTTAACCAAAGGTATTCAGAGATTAGGGGCAAAGGCGGGATACATGGTGTTAGTTAGATCACAGATCAGCCCTGAGCTCATTGAATGCTGGAACAGGGTTGAGGGGTTAAATTGCCTCCTCCTCTTCCGATGTCTGATATTAAATATCCTTCTTTCACTCTCAGTCATTCTGCCTGTCTCTCTCTCTCTATCCCTCTCTCTGTCTGTTTCGGACAGTGGAGAGTGAGATTCACTCTGTATCCACCCCATGATGTTCCTGCCCTGGGAGTTGTCTCTGCTTCTGCTGCGTTTCACCCGGTCTCACTTTGTACTGCACAAGACCATTTCTCTGTTTATAATACAATAGGCCCTGTCTTTACTCTGTATCTCACCCCATGCAGCCCTTGCCCTGGGAGCCCTACACCAATATTCTGCTATCACTGTGAGTCTGGGTCACCCTCTCGCTCTGTGTCTCCCTCTTTGTCTCTCTCAGAACATGTGTGGATATCCACAAACATCAGTCAGCCATTTTAGTTTTGTTCACTGTGGCCATTTTATGTTACCGCAGCGCTGAGACATTTATTTCAGAGACTGACTCCTCACTAGTGTACTGTTAGTGCTTTAAACGTGACAGAGACACAGACATGGAGACACTGAGACACACAGTACTAGACAGGAGTGAATCATTCCCTTGTACCCATTGTTTACTGTATGTGTACAGGAGCTGACACTGTATTAAATTCATTCCTGGGATCTGGGCATCACTGACAAGACCAGCATTTATTGTCTAATTTCCCTGAGAAGGTGGTGATGAGCTGCTCCCCTCATCGACCCTCCTAGTTACCCCCACAAAAAATTCACACAAGCTAGTCTGACACGATCTTCACTTAACAAATCCATGCTGACTGTGTTTGATTAATCTACACCTTTCTAAATGACCATTACTACTGTTTATCAGAATTTATCCCAATCATTTCCCTCCACTGAAGATAGGCTGAGTGGCCTGTAATTACTCAGTCTATCCCTTTCTCCCTTTTTAATCAATGGTACAACATTAGCAATCCTCCAGTCCTTTCCTTCTTTAATTCTCCCTGGTCTCTCCATCTTTCTTACTCCCTCTCTTTGTCTCTCTCTCCTTCCTTCTCTGTCTTTCTCTCTCTCCCTCCCTCTCTGTTTCTCTCTCTCCCCCTCTCTCTGTCTACATGCGTCACTGGCTTTCCCTATCCATCTGTCCTGTCTCTCTCTCTGTCTCTGACTCTCCCTCTGTATCCCTCTCTCTCTGCCTCTCTCTCTCTCCCTCCCTCCCTTTCTCTTTCTCTCTCTCTCTCTGTCTCTCTCTTCCTCCCTCCCTTTCTCCCTCTCTGTCTCTCTCTCCCTCCCTCCCTTTCTCTTTGTCTCTGTCTCTCTCTCCTTCTCTCTCTGTCTCTCCATCTCTCTCTCTCTCTCTGTCTCTCTCTCTGACTCTCTGTCTATTTCCCTCTCCTTCTTTTACTCTGTTTCTCCCGATCTCTCTTTATCTCCCTCTGTCCATGACTCAGTTTGTCTCTCCCTAACATCATCTCTGCCTCTCTGACTCTTTCTCTCTGACTCTCTCCCTCTGCCTCTCTCTTTGTCTCTCTCTGTCTCCCTATGTTGCTGTCTTTCCCAATCCATCTGTCTCTGTCTCTCTCTCTCTCTTTCTGTCTCTCCCTGTCTCCCTCTTTGTCTCTCACTCGCCCTCTGTCTCTCTCTCCCTCTATCTCCCCCTCTCTCTGTCTCTCCTTCTGTCTCCCTTTGTCACTGTCTGTCCCTTTCCATCTCTCTCTTTGTCTCTGTCTCTTCCTCTATCTCTGTCTCCTTTTATCTATTCCTCTCTCTCTGTCTCTATCTCTCTCTCCCTCTTTGCAGTACCCCACTAGTCACAGCCTGCCAACTTGACAACGACCCCTTTATTCCTACCCTCTGTTTCCTGTCCATTAACCAGTTCTCAATCTATCCCAGTACATTCCCCCCAATCCCATCTGCTCTAATTGAAGTTCATCTCCACCAGTGTTAATGTTCCAAGATGGCTTTGAATGTCTTGTTAATGGAGGTAAGGCAGAGCTCATTCAGAATTTGCAAGCCATTGTTCTGGTGGGAAATTAATCGGATATCCGTCTCTGCCTCGATACACTGGTATGTGAGATATTTCAATGCAAATTGTGGTGGCCGTTTCAGCTGCTTTCTTTTTCAAGTTTAATTCAGGTTTCCAACCAATGGATGAAAAAAATCATTCTGCGTAGCACATAGAACATAGAACATAGAAAATACAGCACAGAACAGGCCCTTCGGCCCACGATGTTGTGCCGATCCTTTGTCCTCTGTCAAGGACAATTTAATCTATACCCCATCATTCTCCTTTATCCATATACCTATCTAAAAGCCGTTTGAAAGTCCCTAAAGTTTCTGACTCAACAACTTCCCCAGGCAAGGCATTCCATGCCCCGACCACTCTCTGGGTAAAGAACCTTCCCCTGACATCCCCCTTATATCTCCCACCCTTCACCTTAAATTTATGACCCCTTGTAACGCTTTGCTCCACCCGGGGAAAAAGTTTCTGACTGTCTACCCTATCTATTCCCCTGATCATCTTATAAACCTCTATCATGTCACCCCTCATCCTTCTCCATTCTAATGAGAAGAGGCCTAGAATGTTCAGCCTTTCCTCGTAAGACTTATTCTCCATTCCAGGCAACATCCTGGTAAATCTCCTCTGCACCCTCTCCAAGGCTTCCACATCCTTCCTAAAATGAGGCGACCAGAACTGCACACAGTACTCCAAATGAGGCCTTACCAAGGTCCTGTACAGCTGCATCATCACCTCACGGCTCTTAAATTCAATCCCTCTGCTAATGAACGCTAACACCCCATATGCCTTCTTCACAGCCCTATCCACTTGAGTTGCAACTTTCAACGATCTATGCACATAGACCCCAAGGTCTCTCTGCTCCTCCACATGCCCAAGAACCCTACCGTTAACCCAGTATTTTGCATTCGTGTTTGTCCTTCCAAAATGGACGACCTCACACTTTTCAGGGTTAAACTCCATCTGCCACTTTTCAGCCCAGCACTGCAACCTATCCAAGTCCCTTTGCAGACGACAATAGCCCTCCTCGGTATCCACAACTCCACCAACCTTTGTATCATCTGCAAATTTACTGACCCACCCTTCGACTTCCTCATCCAAGTCGTTAATAAAAATCACAAACAGGAGAGGACCCAGAACTGATCCCTGTGGCACGCCACTGGTAACTGGGCTCCAGGCTGAGTATTTACCATCTAAGACCACTCTCTGCCTTCTATCAGTTAGCCAATTCTTAATCCAACTGGCCACATTCCCCACTATCCCATGCCTCCTGACTTTCTCCATAAGTCTACCATGGGGGACCTTATCAAATGCCTTACTAAAATCCATGTACACCACATCCACTGGTTTACCCTCATCCACTTGCTTGGTCACCTGCTCAAAGAATTCAATCAGGCTTGTGAGGCAAGACCTACCCCTCACAAAACCGTGCTGACTGTCCCGAATCAAGCAGTGTCTTTCCAGATGCTCAGAAATCCTATCCCTCAGCACCTTTTCCATCAACTTGCCTACCACCGAAGTAAGACTAACTGGCCTGTAATTCCCAGGGTTGTTCCTATTCCCTTTCTTGAACAGGGGCACAACACTTGCCACCCTCCAATCACCTGGTACCACCCCCGTCAACAGAGAAGATGAAAAGATCATTGCCAGCGGCTCTGCAATTTCATCCCTTGCTTCCCATAACATCCTTGGATATACCCCGTCAGGCCCGGGAGACTTGTCTATCTTCAAGTTATTCAAAAACCCCAACACATCTTCCCTCCTAACGAGCACTTCCTCGAGCTTACCAGTCTGTTTCACACCGTCCTCTTCAGTAATACACCCCTTCTCATTCGTAAATACCGAAGAGAAGTACTCATTCAAAACCTCACTTATCTCTTCCGGCTCAACACACAGTCTCCCGCTATTGTCCTTGACCGGACCTACGGTCCCCCTAGTCATCCTCATATTTCTGACATACGCGTAAAAGGCCTTGGGGTTTTCTTTTATCCTACCCGCCAAGCATTTTTCATGCCCTCTCTTAGCTCTCCTAATCCCTTTCTTCAGATCCTTCCTGGCCATCTTGTATCCCTCCAGAGCTATGCCTGTGCCCTTTTTCCTCAACCTTATATACGCATCCTTCTTCTTCCTAACAAGACTCTCAACCTCTCTTGTCAACCACGGTTCCCTCACATGACCATCCCTTCCCTGTCTGACAGGGACATGCTTATCAATGGCCCCTACTATCTGCTCCTTGAAAAAGTTCCACATTTCGACCGTGCCCTTCCCTGCCAGCATATGCTCCCAACTTATGCTCCTCAGTTCCTGCCTGACAGCATCATATCTACCCTTCCCCCAATTGTAAACCTTGCCCTGTTGCACATACCTATCCCTCTCCATTACCACAGTGAATGCTACAGAATTGTGATCACTATCTCCAAAGTGCTCGCCCACCAACAGCTCTATCACTTGCCCTGGTTCATTACCTAGTACCAAATCCAATATTGCCTCCCCTCTGGTCGGGCAGTCTACATACTGAGTCAGAAAAGCTTCCTGGACATACTGCACAAACACTACCCCATCCAAACTATTCGATCTAAAGAGTTGCCAATCAATATTTGGGAAGTTGAAATCCCCCATAATTACTACCCTGTGACTTCTGCTCCTTTCCAAAATCTGTTTCCCAATCTGCTCTTCCACCTCCCTGCTGCTATTGGGGGGCCGATAGAAAACTCCCATCAAGGTGACTGCTCCTTTCCTGTTCCTGACCTCAACCCACAGTGCCTCAGTCGGCAGATCCTCCTCGAAAATTCTTTCAGCAGTTGTTACACTATTTCTAACTAACAATGCCACCCCCCCACCTCTTTTACCACCATTCCTAATCTTATGAAAACATCTATAACCAGGTACCTCCAAGAACCATTCCTCCCCCTCACCTATCCACGTTTCAGTGATGGCCACAACATCGTAGTCCCAAGTGCCCATCCACGCCTTCAATTCACTCACCTTATTCCTGATGCTTCTTGCGTTGAAGTATACGCACTTTAACCCTTCTCCGTGCCCATCTGTCCTCTGCGACAGTGCTACCTTCCCCAATACCTCACTACACTCTTTGTCTTTCTGAGTGGACCCACTGGTCCCTGGACTACAAGTCCGGTTCCCATCCCCCTCCCAAACTAGTTTAAACCCTCCCGAACAGTACTAGCAAACCTCCCTCCCAGGATATTGGTGCCCCTCTGGTTCAGATGCAGCCCGTCCTGTTTGAACAGGTCCCATCTTCCCCAGAATGCAGTCCAATTATCCAAGAACTGGAAGCCCTCCCTCCTACACCATTCCTGCAGCCACGTGTTCAGCTGTGCTCTCTCCCTATTCCTAGCCTCACTATCACGTGGCGCCGGCAACAAACCAGAGATAACAACTCTGTCCGTCCGAGCTTTCAGCTTCCAGCCTAACTCCCTAAACTCACTTCTAACATCTGTGCCACCCTTCCTTCCTACGTCGTTGGTGCCAATGTGCACCACGACCTCTGGCTGCTCCCCCTCCCCTTTAAGGATCCTGAAGACGCGATCACAAACATCACGGACCCTGGCACCAGGGAGGCAACAAACCATCCGTGCGTCTCGCCTGCGCCCACAGAACCGCCTGTCGGTACTCCTCACCATCGAGTCCCCGATGACTAGTGCTCTCCCATTTTCCCTCCTTCCCTTCTGAGCCACAGTGCAGGACCCCGTGCCAGAGGCCCGGTCACTGCAGCCTGCCCCCGATAGGCCGTCCCCCCCAACAGTATCTAAAACTGTATACTTGTTGTTGAGGGGAACGACCACAGGAGATCCCTGCACTGACCTCTTCCCACCTCTAACTGTTACCCAGCTGCCTTTGATTTGTGGAGTAACGACCTCCGTGTAGCTTCTATCTATCAACCCCTCAGCTTCCCGAATGATCCTCAGTTCATCCAGCTCCAGCTCCAATTCCCTAACACGGTCTGATAGGAGCTGGAGATGGATGCACTTCCAGCAGGTGAAGTCGGCAGGGCCACCGGAGGTTTCCCTCACCTCGAACATTCTGCAGGAGGAGCAATACACTACACTGGCTGCCATTTCTTTTATTCAATTACCCCTTAGTTAAGTACAACTATAGATATTAACAAAAACAGTAAATAGCTTACCTGCTCAGTCCTTTTTGGTTAGAGGAGGAGGGTAAAAAGGGTCTTATTATTAGGTTAGAGGAGGAGGATGGGTGGGAGACACTACATGTGTAGTGGCTCGGGTTTACTCAGCTCCGCACCTTTAAGGAAAATACCTACCCAGGAGTCCTCGCTGCCGACCAGCTTCCGGTTCCTCCGGCGCCAAAAGAAACTCAAAGACAATGAAAACAGTAAGTAAAACAGTAAGTACTCACTTTTAAAACACAGCTCCTGATGCCTTCACTCACCCACCGAAGAGTCGCTACCTTCTCCTGCTGCTCCGCCGGGAAATGTTCTTTGACAGATGGAGGCACAGAGAGAGAGACAGAGAGAGAAGGAGAGAGAGGGAGAGACAGAGAGGGAAAGACAGATGGAGGGACAGAGAGAGAAGGAGAGAGAGGGAGAGACAGAGAAGGAAAAACAGATCTAGGGATAGAGAGAGAGAGACAGAGAGAGAGGGAGAGACAGAGATAGAAGAAGAGAGACGGAGAGACAGAGAGGGAAAGACAGATGGAGGGAGAGAGTGAGAGACAGAGAGAGAAGGAGAGACATGGAGGGACAGGGAGAGAGACAGAGAGAGAGGCAGAGACAGAGATAGAAGGAGAGAGATGGAGAGACAGAGAGGGAAAGACAGATGGAGGGAAAGAGAGAGAGACAGAGAGAGAGGCAGAGACAGAGATGGAAGGAGAGAGAGGGAGTGTCAGGGGGTGGGGAAGGCAGATGAAGAGACAGAGAGAGAGAGAGGCAGAGATAGAAGGAGAGAGAGGGAGCGACAGGAAGGGAAAGACAGATGGAGAGACAGAGATAGAGACAAAGAGAGAAGGAGAGAGATGGAGTGACAGGGAGGGAAGGATAAATGGAGGGATAGAGCGACAGAGAGAGAGAGAGATAGAAGGAGAGAGTGAGAGCGACAGAGATGGAAAGACAGATGGAGAGACAGAGAGAGAGAGAGGCAGAGATGGGAGAAGAGAGAGGGAGTGACAGAGAGGTTTCATAAAAATCTATCAAACGCAGATTTAAAAATTAACAAGTGTCTCAGCATCAATTGCTGATTGTGGAAGAGAGTTCCAAACTGATACCACACCTGGTGTGTTGAAGTGTTTCTTCAATTCACTCCTGAAAGGTTTTTAGACTACGTTTAGATATTTAGACTATGCCCCCATGTTCTAGACTCTGCAGCCAGTGGGAATTGTTACTCTCTGTCCACCCCATCAGTTTCCCTTATTATCTTGAAAACAATCATCAAATCACACCTGAGCCTTCAAAATTCCAGGGATACAGTGTAAATTTCCCTCTACACTGTCCCATCACACACTCCCAGGGCAGGAACATCATGGGGTGGATACAGAGTGAATCTCACTCTACACTGTCCGATAGAGACAGAGAGAGAGAGAGAGACAGAAAAAGAGAAACAGAGAGACATGGACTGACAGGGTGACTAAAAGAGATGGAAGGATACTTCACAGGGGATATTGGAAGAGGAAGATGCAATTCAACCGCACAATCCTGTTCCGGCATCCAATGTGATCTTGGCTGATCTGTGATGTAACTTACACCATATATCCTGCCTTTGCCCCTTATCTCTTAATACCTTTGGTTAACAAGAATCTATCAATCACAGATTTAAATAAGCCAGCAAGAAATTTGCACAACAAATATCATGAGGGTGTGATGGCTCCCACAGTGGAATAGCTTGCTGGATGTTTAAAATGGAGGCTGTTCCTTCTGGATCATCAAACGTATCTGCCTGGGCCCCAACTTCATCTACATTTCCCCCTCTGCCGATGTTTTTTTCTCTCCATATCTATCTCTTTCTGTTTGTGTACACAGCAGTGAAGGATTACATCAAATTAATATATCTTACATTATCCTTTTCATCCACCTCAACAATCTCTCTCTCTCCAACTTTGTCCCTCTCTACAGCCCTCTCTCTGCCTTCATATCTAACCCTCTCTCCCTCTGTCTCTCTCCTAATGTCAGAGATAGCAGGAGGGAGAGACAGAGAGAGAATGTTGAAGGAACTGTACTCTGTTCCTAAGCTGTGCTGAAGCTGCTCTGGGAGTGTTTGATGGGCTACATTAATGGGCCGTGTACAGTCCTGTATCGGGCTGTGAAGAAACACAGCTTGTTCAGTGTACAACGGGTCAAAGGAAACGATTCACTGCTGTCTGCTACTGGGAAGAGAGACTGACCTTAACATCAAGGCAGCGTTTGACCGAGTGTGACATCGAGGAGCCCGAGTAAAACTGAAGTCAGTGGGAATCTGCTGGTTGGAATCATACCGAGCACAAAGGAAGATGGTTGTGCTTGTTGGAGGTCAATCATCTCAGTCCCAGGACATCACTGCAGGAGTTCCTCAGGGTAGTGTCCGAGGCTCAACCATCTTCAGCTGAGATCCCTGGAGAGAATGCTGGAAATACTGAGCAGGTCAGGCACCATCTGTGGAGAGAAAAACAGAGTTAGTGATTCAGCTCGATGCTTTCCAGATTTCCAGCATCCACAGTATTTTGCCTCAGATAATGAAGCAATCCAGAGCCACATGCACCGAGACCAGGACAACATTCAGGTTTGGGCCGACCAGTGACAAGTAACATTCACGTCACACAAGTGCCAGGCAATGACCATCTGCAACAAGAGAGAATCCAACCACCTCCCCTTGGCATTCAAAGCATTATCCCATCGCTGAATCCCCCAGCGTCAACATCCTGGGGAAACATTGACATCAAGCTTAACTGAACGAAACATATCAATAGTTTCTTCACCCAGTGGCTGGTGGGTGTCTGGAACTCACTGCCTGAAAGGATTAGTATAAAATGGGTGGTTGATGGCCGGCACAGACTGGGTGGGCCGAAGGGCCTGTATAAGTGCTGTATCTGTCTATAACTCTAAAGGATGGTAGAGGCAGAAACCCTCATCACATTTAAAACAATCTCTTGGACATTCACTTCTCTATATTTAAAATGGGTAAGGAATAACTCCCCTCGTCTGCACTGCCCCATCAAACACTCTCAGAGAAGGTACAGCACGGGTTAGATACAGAGTAAAGCTCTGTTTAAACATTCCCTGGAGTGTCAGATTAACCCGGGTCACTCACTGTGCCCGGCTCAGCCTCAAGACTCACCTGCCTCAGTCACTGAGACGCTCCTGTATCACTTGCCTTAATGTAAGTGGATGCCGGGTTTGGGAGCAGGACAGGCACACGGGATTAGGACGACTGCTCATGTGGAGGATAAGCATCAGTAATCCCTCAGAGAATCAGAACAGACCAGCGAGACTCAGAAAAGGAAACGTGTGTTGAATTTGTGAGTCTTGAATTGTGGAATGTTTTAGTATTTGGTGAGAATGTTGATCCAGTGACATTTTGCCCCAGTGGGATGAATAGACACTATCTGACTTTATTACAACAGTAAGGTACCGTGTGTACTGTAA
This sequence comes from Heterodontus francisci, assembly GCF_036365525.1. Classification (NCBI taxonomy): domain Eukaryota; kingdom Metazoa; phylum Chordata; class Chondrichthyes; order Heterodontiformes; family Heterodontidae; genus Heterodontus; species Heterodontus francisci. The sequence goes on from NW_027141901.1 coordinate 46,359, forward strand.
ATATGGACTGAAATCACAATGTAACTGATCAATTTTCAGCTGAATACTATAACTACAGTTAGAGTCATCGAGTTATCCAGCACAGAAACAGGCCGTTCGGCCCATCGTGTCTGTGTCCACCATCAAGCACCTAAAGATTCTAGTCCCATTTTCCAGAACTTGGCCCGTAGCCTTGTATGCTACGGCATTTCAAGTGCTCATCTGAATACTTCTTAAATGTTGTGAGGGTCCCTGCCTCTACCACCCCTTCAGGCAGAGTGTTCCAGATTCCAACCACCCTCTGGGTGAAAAATCTTTTCCTCAAATCCCCTCTAAACCTCCTGCCCCTTACCTTCAATCTATGCCCCCTGGTTATTGACCCCTCCACTGAGGGAAAAAGTTTCTTCCTATCTAACCTATCAATGCCCCTCATAATTTTGTACACCTCAATCAGGTCCCCCCTCAGCCTTCTCTGCTCCAAGGAAAACAACTCCAGCCTTTTCAGTCTCTCTTCATAGCTGAAATGCTTCAGCCCAGGCAACATCCTGGTCAATCTCCTCTGCATCCTCTCCAGTGCAATCACATCCTTCCTATAGTGTGGTGCCCAGAACTGTACACAGTACTCCAGCTGTGGCCTAACCAGTGTTTTATACAGCTCCATCATAAACTCCCTGCTCTTATATTCTATGCCTCAAGTAATAAAGGCAAGTATCCCATATACCTTCCTAACCACCTTGTCTACCTGCGCTGCAGCCTTCAGTGATCTATGGACAAGTACACCAAGATCCCTCTGACACTCGGTACTTCCTATGATCCTACCATTCATTGGATATTCCCTAGCCTTCCTTAGTCCTTCCAAAATTCTATGCAACCTAACCTATGTATAATCTTTAATCTTGCAGTGCATGTGTAATGTTTAATTTCTGAAAGCCAGACAGAGTAAAGCTTAACGTACTCCAAAAAACTCCAGACTTTTGGCATTTATTACCTTATCGGGTCAAAGATAGAGATAGAAGGAGACAGAGGGAGTGACTGGAGGGAAAGACAGATGGAGAGAGTGAGAAAGAGGGACAGAGATAGAAGGAGACTGAGGGAGACACAGAGAAGGAACGACCGATGGAAAGACTGAGAGAGAGAGAGAGATAAGGAAACAGAGGAAGAGACAGAGAGGGAAAGACAGATGGAGGGACAGAGAGAGAGAGGCAGAGATGGAAGGAGAGAGATGGAGAAACAGACAGGGAAAGACAGATGGAGGGACAGAGAGAGAGAGAGAGAGACAGAGACAGAGAGACAGAGACAGAGAGAGAGGCGGGGAGAGAGGGAGTGACAGGGAGGGAAAGACTGATGGAGAGACAGAGAGAGAGAGACAGAGACAGAGATAGAAGGAGAGAGAGGGAGAAACAGACAGGGAAAGACAGATGGAGGGACAGAGAGGGAGAGAGACAGAGAGAGAGACAGAGAGAGAAGGAGGGAGAGTGAGAGACAGAGATGGAAAGACAGATGGAGGGACAGAGAGAGAGAGACAGAGACAGAGATAGAAGGAGTGAGAGGGAGTGACAGAGAGGGAAAGACAGATGGAGAGACAGAGAGAGAGAGACAGAGATAGAGGAGAGAGAGGGAGAGACAGAAAGGGAAAGACAGATGGAGGGACAGAGAGAGAGAAGGAGAGATTTGGAGTGACAGGGAGGGAAGGACAGATGGAGGGATAGAGAGAAATAGACAGAGATAGAAGGAGAGAAAGGGAGTGACAGGGGGAAAGACAGATGGAGAGACAGAGAGAGAGAGAGACAGAGAGAGAAGGAGAGATAGGGAGTGACAGGGAGGGAAAGACGGATGGAAAGACAGAGAGAGAGAGAGACAGAGATAGGAGAGAGATGGAGAGACTGAGAAGGAAAGACAGATGGAGGGACATAGAAAGAGACAGAGATAGAAGGAGAGAGTGGGAGAGGCAGGGAAGGAAGGACAGACAGAGGGACAGAGAGAGAGAGAGACAGAGATAGAAGGAGAGAGAGGGAGAGACAGAGAGGGAAAGACAGATGGAGAGACAAATGGAGGGACAGAGATAGAAGGACAGAGAAGGGAGTGACAGAGAGGGAAAGACAGATGGAGGGACAGAGTGAGAGACACAGAGGAGAGAGATGGAGTGACAGTGAGGGAAGGACAGATGGAGAGACAGAGAGAGAGAGGCAGAGATGGAAGGAGAGAGATGGAGAGACAGGGAGGGAAGAACAGATGGAGGGATAGAAAGAGAGAGACAAATAGAAGGAGAGAGGGAGTGACATAATTAGAATTAGAATATTACAGCGCAGTACAGGCCCTTCGGCCCTCGATGTTGCGCCGAGCTGTGAAACCATCTGACCTACACTATTCCATTTAAATGTGATGAGGGTTTCTGCCTCTACCACCCTTTCAGGCAGTGAGTTCCAGACACCCACCAGCCACTGGGTGAAGAAACTATTGATGTGTTTCGTTCAGTTAAGTTTGATGTCAATGTTTCCCCAGGATGTTGACGTTGGGGGATTCAGCGATGGGATAATGCTTTGAATGCCAAGGGGAGGTGGTTGGATTCTCTCTTGTTGCAGATGCTCATTGCCTGGCACTTGTGTGACGTGAATGTTACTTGTCACTGGTCGGCCCAAACCTGAATGTTTTCCGGGTCTTGGTGCATGTGGCTCTGGATTGCTTCATTATCTGAAGCAAAATACTGTGGATGCTGGAAATCTGGAAAGCATCGAGCTGAATGACTAACTCTGTTTCTCTCTCCACAGATGCTGCCTGACCTGCTCAGTATTTCCAGCATTTTCTGCTGGGATCTCAGTTGAAGATGGCTGGGCTGAGGAAACTACCCTGATAAACTCCTGCAATGAAGGCCTGGGACTGAGATGATTGACTTCCAACAACCAAAACCATCTTCCTTCGTGCTCGGTATGATTCCAACCAGTGGAGAGATTTCCCACGATTCCCACTGACTTCAGTTTTACTCGGGCTCCTCGATGTCACACTCGGTCAAACGCTGCCTTGATGTGAAGGGCAGTCTCTCTTCCCAGTAGCAGACAGGAGTGAATCGTTCCCTTTGACCCGTTGTACACTGAACAAGCTGTGCTTCTTCACAGCCTGATACAGGACTGTACACGGCCGATTAATGTAGCCCATCAAACACTCCCAGAGCAGGTTCAGCACAGCTTAGGAATAGAGTATAGTTCCTTCAACATTCTCTCTCTGTCTCTCCCTCCTGCTATCTCTGACATTAGGAGAGAGACAGAGGGAGAGAGGGTTAGATATGAAGGCAGAGAGAGTGCTGTAGAGAGGGACAAAGTTGGAGAGAGGGAGGTTGTTGAGGTGGATGAAAAGGATAATGTAAGATATATTAATTTGATGTAATCCTTCACTGCTGTGGACACAAACATATTAGAGATAGATATGGAGAGAAAAAAACATCGGGAGAGGGGGAAATGTAGATGAAGTTGGGGCCCAGGCGGATACTTTTGATGATCCAGAAGGAATAGCCTCCATTTTAAACATCCAGCCAGCTATTCCACTGTGGGAGCCATCACACCCAAACAGACATAGACACACACACACACACACAGAAACACCCGCACAATGATTTTGCTTGTGGAAATTTCATGCTGGTTTATTGGTTAATTTTTAAATCTGTGATTGATAGATTCTTGTTAACCAAAGGTAATAAGAGATAAGGGGCAAAGGCAGGATATATGGTGTAAGTTACATCACAGATCAGCCAAGATCTCATTTGATGCCGGAACAGGGCTGTGTGGTTGAATTGCATCTTCCTCTTCCAATATCCCCTGTGAAGTATCCTTCCATCTCTTTTAGTCACCCTGTCAGTCCGTGTCTCTCTGTTTCTCTTTTTCTCTCTCTCTCTCTCTGTCTGTCTCTATCGGACAGTGTAGAGTGTGATTCACTCTGTATCCACCCCATGATGTTCCTGCCCTGGGAGTGTGTGATGGGACAGTGTAGAGGGAAATTTACACTGTGTCAAACCCAACATTGTGCTTGGCTTGGGAATATTTAATGGGACAGTGTAGCTGGAGATTTACTGTGTATCCCTGGAATTTTGAAGGTTCAGGTGTGATTTGATGATTGTTTTCAAGATAATAAGGGAAACTGATGGGGTGGACAGAGAGTAACAATTCCCACTGGCTGCAGAGTCTAGAACATGGGGGCATAGTCTAAAAATATAAAGCTAGTCTAAAAACCTTTCAGGAGTGAAATGAAGAAACACTTCAACACACCAGGTGTGGTATCAGTTTGGAACTCTCTTCCACAAACAGCAATTGATGCTGAGACACTTGTTAATTTTAAAATCTGAGTTTGAGAGATTTTTGTTAACCAAAGGTATTAAGGGACAAAGATAGGTACATGGAGTTAGATCACACATCAGCCATGAGCTCATTGAATGACAGAACAGGGTTGAGGGGCCAAATGGCCTCCTCCTCTTCCTCTGTCCTACGACAAATATCCTGCGATCACTCTCTGTGTCTTGGTCTCTGTCTCCCTCTTTGTCTCTCTTTCTGTCTGTCTGTCTGTCTCTCTCTCTCTCCTCTCATCTGTGGAAATCCACACACATCAGTCAGCCATTTTAGGTTCATTTTCAGTGGCCATTTTATGTTACCACAACATTGGGACATTTATCGCTGTCTAACCCAATCAAATCTCTCTTTGTAGTCTATTTGTGTTCTCCTCACACATTGTCCCACCTAACCTAGTATCTCTCTCCTTTGCTCCGTCTCACTCACACACTCTCCCCCATCTCTCTCCCCCCCATTTCTCTCTCCCCCCATTTCTCTCTCCCCCCACCCCCTGCAATCTCTCTTTAAGTGTCCTGTTATCACATCCTTTATTATAGATTCGAGCATTTTCCCAATGACTGATTTGTGCCTCCCTCACACCATCTCTCCCTCTCTCTCTGTCTCTCTCTAGCTCTCTGTCTGCCTCTCTGTGTCTCCTTCTCTCTCTGTGCCTCTCTCACTCTCTATCTGTCTCTCCCCCAGCTCTCTCTCTCTGTCTCTCCCTCGCTCTCTTTCTCAACCTCTGTCCATGTCTCAATTTGTGCCTCCCTCACACCATCGCTCCCTCTCTCTCTGCCTCTCTCTATCTCTCTCTCTGCCTCTCTCTCTCTCTGCCACTCTCTCTTCAGCCTCTCCCTCTCTATCTCTCCCTCTCTCTCTCTCGCTGCCTCTGTCCACGTCTCAGTTTGTGTCTCCCCCACACTATCTCTCCCTCCCTCTCTCCCTCCCTCTCTCCCTCCCTCTCTCACTCCCTCTCTCCCTCCCTCTCTCCCTCCCTCTCTCCCTCCCTCTCTCCCTCCCTCTCTCTCTCTCTTTCTCCCTCTCTGTCTCTGTCTCAGAGTTACAGCTCAGATGATTAACCTCTTTATCCATGTGTTATGAACACGGGACTTTGTCTCTCTCCCATTTTCTCGGATGTTGCCAGGACTGGAGAATTGTAGCTATGAGGATAGGCAGGGGTTGTTGTCCTTGGAACAGAGAAGGCTGAGGGGAGATCTGATTGAAATGTACAAAATGTTGAGGGTCCTGGATGGAGTGGAGGTGAAGGGCAGAGAACCATAGCAGAAAGGTCAGTGACGAGGGGGCATAGATTTAAAGTGATTGGTCGAAAAATTAGAGGGGAGTTGAGGAAAATCTTTTTCACCCAGAGGGTCGCGATGGTCTGGAACTCACTGCCTGAAAGGGTAGTTGAGGCAGAGACCCTCAACTCATTCAGAAGGAGTCTGGATAGGCACCTCAAGTGCGGTAAGCTGCAGTGCTCGGACCAAATGCTGGAAGGTGGGATGAGAATAGGTTGATCGTTTTTCGGCTGGCACAAAGAGAATGGGCTAAGTGGCCACTCTCTGTGCCTTAAAATTTCTATGTTGCCCTCGCCAACTCTATTTTTCCCTCTGTTACTCTCTGAATCCCAGTCTCTCCCTCTCTGTTACTCTCTGAATTCCAGTCTCTCCCTCTCTGTTACCCTCTGAATCCCAGTCTCTCCCTAAGTTACCCTCTGAATCCCAGACTCTCCCTCTCTGTTACCCTCTGAATTCCAGTCTCTCCCTCTCTGTTACCCTCTGAATCCCAGTCTCTCCCTCTCTGTTACCCTCTGAATTCCAGTCTCTCCCTCTCTGTTACCCTCTGAATCCCAGACTCTCCCTCTCTGTTACCCTCTGAATTCCAGTCTCTCCCTCTCTGTTACCCTCTGAATCCCAGTCTCTCCCTCTCTGTTACCCTCTGAATTCCAGTCTCTCCCTCTCTGTTACCCTCTGAATCCCAGACTCTCCCTCTCTGTTACCCTCTGAATCCCAGACTCTCCCTCTCTGTTACCCTCTGAATTCCAGTCTCTCCCTCTCTGTTACCCTCTGAATCCCAGTCTCTCCCTCTCTGTTACCCTCTGAATCCCAGTCTCTCCCTCTCTGTTACCCTCTGAATTCCAGTCTCTCCCTCTCTGTTACCCTCTGAATCCCAGTCTCTCCCTCTCTGTTACCCTCTGAATTCCAGTCTCTCCCTCTCTGTTACCCTCTGAATCCCAGTCTCTCCCTCTCTGTTACTCTCTGAATTCCAGTCTCTCCCTCTCTGTTACCCTCTGAATCCCAGTCTCTCCCTAAGTTACCCTCTGAATCCCAGTCTCACCCTCTCTGTTACCCTCTGAATCCCAGTCTCTCCCTCTCTGTTACCCTCTGAATCCCAGTCTCTCCCTCTCCGTTACCCTCTGAATCCCATTCTCTCCCCCTCTGTTACTCTCTGAATCCCAGTCTCTCCCTCCATGTTTCCCTCTGAATCCCAGACTCTCCCTCTCTGTTACCCTGTGAATCCCAGTCTCTCCCTCTCTCTTACCCTCTGAGTCCCAGACTCTCCCTCTCTGTTACCCTGTGAATCCCAGACTCTCCCTCTCTGTTACCGTCTGAATCCCAGTCTCTCCCTCTCTGTTTCCCTCTGAATCCCAGACTCTCCCTCTCTGTTACCATCTGAATCCCAGTCTCTCCCTCTCTCTTACCCTCTGAATCCCAGTCTCTCCCTCTCTCTTACCCTCTGAATTCCAGTCTCTCCCTCTCTGTTACCATCTGAATCCCAGTCTCTCCCTCTCTGTTACCCTCTGAGTCCCAGTCTCTCCCTCTCCATTACCCTCTGAATCCCAGACTCTCCCTCTCCGTTACCCTCTGAATCCCAGTCTCTCCCTCTCTGTTACCTGACCAGAGCTTTAGAAATGTTCAGCACACCCTCTCGGCTTTTGTACTCACTGTATACAGTGTAAATTGTGGTATTCCCCAGGGGTTTTGATTAGGACCACTGATCTTTTTGATATATATTAATGACCTAGACTGGGGTTTACAGGGCTTAACTTCAACATTGTGCCATTTGCAATGTAATAAACAGTGAAGGGAATAGGAGTAGACTTCAGGAGGATAGAGGCAGTCTGGTGAAATGGTCAGACACATAGCAGGTTAACTTCAATGCTGAGAAATGTAAAATGATGCATTTTGGAAGGAAGGCTGAGGAGAAGCGATATAAACTAAATGGTACAATGTTAAAATGGGTGCAGGGACAGAGAGATCTGGGATTTCATTTGTGTCACTTTTTATATCTGAAAGATTCAATTTGGGGCTTGCAATCTGTGAGTTGAATTTAGCTTCATCCTGAAAAGTGTTAGCAAACGTGTTTGGAAATGTGTCAAAAGCTGTTTCCATTCAGACATTCCTGCATTGTGGAAGTGTGAGCTTTCTTTGCAGAGACAGGAAATAGAGTTGTTTGAATGGACCTGCAGGTTTTAGTTGATGCAATAAGGTGAGAATTTGAATTGTGTCCCTTCCAGATACACAGAATTGAAGGTATTTACAGAACATCACATGAAGTAGTTTACCAATGTCTGACAAACTTCAAAGACTTCAGACACATGGAAGAAGAGGAGAAGGGAACAATATACAAAACCTCAGTCAGTTACACAACAGCAGTAGGAAAATGAATCTCATTTTCTGGGTTTTAATTTGAAGGCCTGAGCTGATGATTGAAAAAGTAGGAGTTCAAATCCCACACAGGGCTGTTGTGAATTTGAATTTTGTTTTTTCTAAAAATAAACATAAATCTGGAATTTAAAAACCTCTCGGATGGAATGATTCACTCCTATCTACCAGTGCAAAGCCCGTGTGTGTCTCAGTTTTGCTGTATTTATTAACGATTTAAGATGATGGGGTAGAATGTCACATACCCAAGTTTACCAATGACACAAAAATAGGCAGCATTGTAAGCAGTGTAACTGGAAGCATCAAATTACAAAGAGATATTAATATCTTAAATAAATGGGCAAAACTGTGGTAGTTAGATTTCCATGTCAGTAAAAAAGACTAGAACAGAGTACTTTATAAATGGTGAAAAGATAGAAATACTGGAGGTTCAAAGAGACTTTGGGGGGTCCATGTCCATTTGAGTGCAGTGTAGATTTACTAGAATGATAACTGGACTCCAAGGGTTAAATTACGAGGTGATATTACACAAACTATTGATGTATTCCCTGGAATTTAGGAGGATCAAGGTAATTTGTTCAAAGGTGTTGAGATATTAAGGGGAACTGATGGTGTAGTTTGGGAGAAACTATTTCAGCAGCTTGGGAACATAGGAACAGGAGTAGGCCATTCAGCCCATCGAGCCTGTTCCGCCATTCAATACGATCCTGGCTGATCATCCACTTCAATGCCTTTTTCCCAGACTGAGTTTCCATAGCCCACTGGAGTAGAGAATTCCAAAGATTCACAACACTCTGAGCAAAAATCCGCCACTCCAGACTAAAGGTGGTGGTAGTTTGGAACGTGTCTTCTGCACGCAAACATTGATGCAAAATCAATTGTCGTTTTTAAATCGAAGGTTGATCTCATCAAATTCCTTTTGAAAATTGAAATATTCTTCTTTCGCTCTCTGTCCCTGAGTCACTCTGTTTCTGTGTGTGTGTGTGTGTGTTTCTGTGTGTGTGTGTGTGTTTCTGTGTGTGTGAGTGTTTCTGTGTGTGCGTGTGTGTTTCTGTGTGTGTGTGTTTCTGTGTGTGTGTTTCTGTGTGTGTGTGTTTCTGTGTGTGTGTGTGTTTCTGCGTCTGTGTGTGTGTGTGTTTCTGTGTGTGTTTCTGTGTGTGTTTCTGTGTGTGTCTGTGTGTTTCTGTGTCTGTGTGTGTCTATGTCTGTTTCTCTCTCCTCTCTCAGACCCTTTGTAAAGCTCCACATACATCAGTTTGCCATTTGAAATCAGCTGCTTTTGGTTTCACCGCATCTGCAGAGGTTACACTTCCTTATGCAGGCTGGTAAGAAACCTGTATTCCGCAGTTGGCTCCAATGTTCCCGTGAAAATTTAGATGTTGTGCGTGCCCAGTTTTTTTAACGTGAGCTGTCCCTTGAAATCTTTGAAGAATCTTTGAAGACGTGTGCTATTTATTGTGGAACCGGATCTGCGTGGGACCTTTGAGGCTGCTGCACGCAGATTTGCAGGAACATTGACCAACACTCTCCATCCCAATCTCTTCCTCTTTCTCTCTGGTACTCTCTCCCCATTGCAATCCTTCCCTCTCTCTCTTATTCTCCATATCTATCCCTGTTCTTTCTCACTGTTACTCTCTCCATCTGGATGGAGGAGGAGAAAGAGAGGCATATACAGAGGCAGCTTTACTCTGTATCAAACCCCACAGTGTACCTGCCCCCGAGTTCTATACTTCCCCACAAGGGGAACATCCTCCCAGCATCCACCCTGTAAAGTTTCCTCAGAATCTTGTATGTTTCAATAAGATCACCTCTCATTCTTCTGAACTCCAATGAGTATCGGCCCAACCTGTTCCACCATTCCTCAAAGATAACCCCTTCATCCCAGGAATCAGCCGAGTGAACCTTCTCTGAACTGATTCCAATGCATCCAGGCCTGACCATTTATCCACTTTCAAAGCTGCCAAACACCTTCATATTTCCCCTCTCACTCTGTTTATCCCATCCAATATTTCACACTCCTCCTCTTTAACTACAATCTCTGTATCGTTCCCACTCTTTTATAAAGACGGACACAGAGAATTCATTAAGAACCATTCCCACATCTCCCACCTCCACAGGTAGGAAGAAGGAGGAGAGGCAATCTAAACTAAAGGATATAGTTATAAAGGGGCTAACATTCTCTGCCTCTTCCTTTGATCTAATATAATCCTTGATTTCTATCATTAACAATGGTTGGAACAATTTACTGAGGTTCTGTCAAGGCTTACTCACATTCTTTATCTGTGTCTCTCTGTCCCAGAGAGATGGTGAAGAAACTATTGATGTGTTTCGTTCAGTTAAGTTTGATGTCAATGTTTCCCCAGGATGTTGACGCTGGGTGATTCAGCGATGGGATAATGCTTTGAATGCCAAGGGGAGGTGGTTGGATTCTCTCTTGTTGCAGATGGTCATTGCCTGGCACTTGTGTGACGTGAATGTTACTTGTCACTGGTCGGGCCAAACCTGAATGTTGTCCTGGTCTCGGTGCATGTGGCTCTGGATTGCTTCATTATCTGAGGTAAAATACTGTGGATGCTGGAAATCTGGAAAGCATCGAGCTGAATCACTAACTCTGTTTCTCTCTCCACAGATGCTGCTTGACCTGCTCAGTATTTCCAGCACTTCCTGCTGGGATTTCATTATCTGAGGAGGTGTGAATGGAACTGAACACTGTGCAATCATCAGTGAACATCCCCACTTCTGACCTTACGATGGAGGGCAGGTCATTGAGGAAGCAGCTGAAGATGGATGGGCCTCGGACATTACCCTGAGGAACTCCTGCAGTGATGTCCTGGGACTGAGATGATTGACTTCTAACATCCACAACCATCTTCCTTTGTGCTCGGTATGACTCCAACCAGCAGATTCCCACTGACTTCAGTTTTACTCGGGCTCCTCGATGTCACACTCGGTCAAACGCTGCCTTGATGTTAAGGTCAGTCTCTCTTCCCAGTAGCAGACAGGAGTGAATCGTTCCCTTTGACCCGTTGTACACTGAACAAGCTGTGCTTCTTCACAGCCTGATACAGGACTGTACACGGCCCATTAATGTAGCCCATCAAACACTCCCAGAGCAGGTTCAGCACAGCTTAGGAATAGAGTATAGTTCCTTCAACATTCTCTCTCTGTCTTCCTCTCTCTGTCTCTCCCTCCTGCTATCTCTGACACGAGGAGAGAGACAGAGGGAGAGAGGGTTAGATATGCAGACAGAGACAGGGCTGTAGAGAGGGACAAGGTTGGAGAGAGAGAGATTGCGGGGTCGATTGAAAGGGAGAATGTAAGAGAAATTAATTTGATGTAATCCTTCACTGCTGTGTGCACAAACATTTAAGAAGTAGGTATGGAGACAGAAACATCGGGAGAGATCTCTGTCTCTCTTCCTGTCTCTCCATCTGTCTTTCCCTCCCTGTCACTCCCTCTCTCTGCTTCTATCTCTGTCTCTGCCACTCTCTCTGTCTCTCCCTCTCTGTCTCTCCATCTGTCTTTCCCTCCCTGTCACTCCCTCTCTCCCCTTCTATCTCTGTCTCTCTCCCTCTGTCCTCCATCTGTCTTTCCCTCTCTGTCACTCCCTCTCTTTCCTTCTATCTCTGTCTCTCTATCTCTCTGTCGCTCCATCTGTCCTTACCTCCCTGTCACTTCCTCTCTCTCCTTCTATCTCTGTCTCTGTCTCTCTCTCTCTCTATCCCCCCATCTGTCCTTCCCTCCCTGTCACTCCATCTCTCTCCTGCTCTCTCTGTCTCTCACTTTGTCCCTCCATCTGTCTTTCCCTCCTTGACACTCCCTCTCACTACTTCCATCTCTGCCTCTCTCACTCCGTCCCTCCACCTGTCTACCGCACCCCCCACCCACCCCCCGTCACTCCATCTCCCTCCTTCGATCTCTGTCTCTGCCTCTCTCTGTCTCTCTCTCTCTATCCCTCCATCTTTCCTTCACTCCCTGTCACTCCATCTCTCTCCCTGTCTCTCGCTCTCTCTCTGTCCCTCCATCTGTCTTTCCCTCCCTGACACTCCCTCTCTCTCCTTCTCTCTCTGTCTCACTCTCTGCCCCTCCATATGTCTTTCCCTCGCTGTCTGTCTCTCCCTCTCTCTTTCCATCTGTCTTTCCCTCCCTGTCACACACTCTCTCAATCCTTCCATCTCTGCCCCTCCATCTGTCCTTCCCTCCCTGTCACTCCATCTCTCTCCTTCTCTCTCTGTCTCTCTCTCTCTGTCCCTCCATCTGTCCTTCCCTCCCTGTCACTCCATCTCTCTCCTTGTCTCTGTCTCTCACTCTGTCTTTCCCTTCCTGTCTCTCCCTCTCTCTCCTTCTATCTCTGTCTCTCTCTCTCTGTCTCTCCATCGGTCTTTCCCTCCCTGTCACTCCCTCTCTCTCCTTCCATCTCTGCCTCTCTCTTTATCCCTCCATCTGTCCTTCCCTCTGTCACTCCACTCTCTCCTTCTATCTCTGTCTCTGCCTCTCTCTCTCTGTCTCTCTCTCTCTATGCCTCCATCTGTCCTTCACTCCCTGTCACTCCATCTCTCTCCTTCTCTCTCGGTCTCTCTCCGTCCCTCCATCTGTGTTTCCCTTGCTGTCTCTCCCTCTCTCTCCTTCTATCTCTGTCTGTCTCTCTCTCTCTTTCCATCTGTCTTTCCCTCTCTGTCACACCCTCTCTCCTTCTCTCTGTCTCTCCCTCTCCCTCCTTCTCTGTCTCACTGTCCCTCCATCTGTCTTCCCCCCCCCCCCACCGTCACTCCCTCTCTCTCCTCTTATCTCTGTCTCTGCCTCTCTCGCTGTCTCTCTCTCTCTGTCCCTCCATTGGTCTTTCTCTCTCTCTGTCACTTCCTCTCTCTCCTTCTCTCTCTGTCTCTCTCTCCCTGCCCCTCCATCTGTCTTTCCATCTCTGTCTCTCCCTCTCTCTCCTTCTATCTCTGTCTCTCTCTCTCTGTCTCTCCATCTGTCTTTACCTCTCTGTCACTCCATCTCTGACCTTGTATCTCTGTTTCCCTCTCTCTATCCCTCCATCTGTCCTTCCATCTATGTCACTCCATCTCTCTCCTTCTCTCTCTGTCTCTCACTCTGTCCCTCCATCTGTCTTTCCCACCCTGTCACTCCCCCTCTCTCTCTCCTCTCTCTGTCTCTCTCTCTGTCCCTCCATCAGACTTTCCCTCCCAGACACTCCCTCTCTCTCCTTCTATCTCTGTCTCTCTCTCTCTGTCTCTCCATCTGTCTTTCCCTCTCTGTCTCTCTCTCTCTCCTTCTATCTCTGTCTCTCTCTCTCAGTCTTTCCATCTGTCTTTCCCTCCCTGTCACTCCCTCTCTCTCCTTCTATCTCTGTCTCTCTCTCTCAGTCTTTCCATCTGTCTTTCCCTCCCTGCCACTCCCTCTTCCTCCTTCCATCTCTGCCTCTCTCTCTCTCAATCTTTCCATCTGTCTTTCCCTCCATGTCACTCCCTCTCTCTCCTATCTCTGTCTCTCGCTCTCTGTCTCTCCATCTGTCCTTCCCTCCCTGTCACTCCATTTCTCTCCTTCTATCTCTGTCTCTCTCTCCCAGTCTTTCAATCTGTCTTTCCCTCCCTGTCACTCCCTCTCTCTCCTTCTATCTCTGTCTCTCTCTCTCTGTCTCTCCATCTGTCTTTCCCTCCCTGTCACTCCCTTTCTCTCCTTCCATCTCTGTCTCTCGCTCTCAGTCTTTCCATCTGTCCTTCCCGCCCTGTCACTACCTCTCTGTCCTTCTATCTCTGTCTATCTCACTCTGTCCCTCCATCTGTCTTTCCCTCCCTGTCACTCCATCTCTCTCCATTCTCTGTCCCTCACTCTGTCCCTCCATTTGTCTCTCCTTCTGTCTTTCCCTCCCTGTCACTCCCTCTCTCTCCTTCTATCTCTGTCTCTCGCTCTCTGTCTCTCCATCTGTCCTTCCCTCCCTGTCACTCCATCTCTCTCCTCTCTCTGTCTCTCACTCTGTCCCTCCATCTGTCTTTCCCTCCCTGTCACTCCATCTCTCTCCTTCCATCTCTGCGTCTCTCTCTCTCTCTGTCTCTCCAACTGCCTTTCCCTCTCTGGTTGACTAACAGGAAGCAGAGAGTGGGGATAAATGAGTGCTATTTTGGTTGGCAATCAGTCACTAGTGGTGTGCCTCAGGGATCGGTGTTGGGACCACAATTATTTACAATTTATATCGATGATTTGGAGTTGGGGACCACGTGTAGGTTGTTAAAGTTTGCAGATGACACTAAGATGAGTGGCAGAGCAAAGTGTGCAGATGACTGTGAAACTTTGCAGAGGAACATAAATACATTGAGTGAGTGGACAAAGGTCTGGCAGATGGAATACAATGTTAATAAATGTGAAGTCATTCATTTCGGTAGGAGTAACAGGAAAAAGGATTATTACTTGAATGGTAAAAAGTTGCAGCATGCTGCTATGCAGAGGGACCTGGGTGTCCTTGTGCATGAATCGCAAAAGGTTGGTCTGCAGGTACAGCAAGTAATTAGGAAGGCAAATGGAATTTTGTCCTTCATTGCTAAAGGGATTGAGTTTAAAAGCAGAGAGGTTATGTTGCAGCTGTATAAAGGTACTGGTGAGGCCGCACCTGGAGTACTGTGTGCAGTTTTGGTCTCCTTACTTGAGAAAGGATGTACTGGCACTGGAGAGGGTGCAGAGGAGGTTCACTAGGTTGATTGCAGAGTTGAGGGGGTTGGCTTATGAGGAGAGACTGAGTAGATTGGGATTATATTCATTGGAATTCAGAAGAATGAGGGGGGATCTTATAGAAACTGAAATTGAAATATTATAGAAATTGAAATATTCTTCTGTCACTCTCTGTCCCTTGGGCAGTCTGTTTGTGTGTGTGTCTGTGCATGTCGGTCTCTGTGTGTCTGTGCATGTCGGTCTGTGTGTCTGTGCATGTCGGTCTCTGTGTGTCTGTGCATGTCGGTCTGTGTGTCTGTGCATGTCGGTCTCTGTGTGTCTGTGCATGTCGGTCTGTGTGTCTGTGCATGTCGGTCTCTGTGTGTGTGGTTCTGTGTGTGGTTCTCTGTGTGCCTGTGTGTTTCTCTGTGTGTGTGTCTGTGTCTGTCTGTCTGTGTCTATGCCTGTTTCTCTCTCCTCTCTCAGAACCTCAGTAAAACTCCACATACATCAATTTGCTATTTTAATTTGTCTGCTTTTGGTGAGACCACAACTGCAGAGGGTGCACTTCCTTCTGCAGGCTGGTAGGAAACCCATATCCCGCTCTTTAACGGCATATTCTGTCTGCTTTGTATACTAAATTGATGAATCCCTAATAATTGATCAAATCTGACATTGATTACTGTTTGAAAGTCTCCAGGTTTACTTTCCTCCCAGGGCTGATTAAAAGTTCGAGTTTCCCTCAGTGTTTTGGAAATATCAAACACTGATCCCACACCCAGTAAAGTATTTTACATGATGGGACGCTGCAAATGTTGTTATACTCAGTGCGCACGGTCCCTTCATGTTGTAATAAGATGTTATAATCTCTATTCAGATAACTCTCATGCCACAGGGGCAAAATTTCACTGGTCAACATTCTGACCAAACACTAAAACATTACAGAAAGCTGGGCTCACAAATTCAACACAAGTTTCCTTTTCTGTGTCTCGCTGGTCTGTTCTGATTTTCTGTTGGGTGACATCAGTCTAGATTTTGTGTTCAGACCTGAACTCACAAACGTATAACTCAGAGGCAGGATTATTACCCACTGAGCTACAGCTGGCTTCAATGTTCCCAGAAAATTTAGTTGTTGTGCACGGCAAGTTTTTATTGACCCATGTGCAGTCCCTTTAAATTTTTAAGAATCTTCGAAGACGTGTGTTATTTATCACGGAACAGGACCTGCGTGGTACCTTCCAGGCTGCTGCACACAGCTTTGCAGGAACACTGACCGACACTCTCCATCCCAATCTCTTCCTCTCTGGTAATCTCTCCCCATTGCTATCCTTCCCTCTCTCTGTTCTTCTCTCTCTATATCTATCCCTGTCTTTCTCACTGTTACACTCTCCATCTGGATGGAGGAGGAGAAAGAGAGGCATATATAGAGGCAGCTTTACTCGGTATCTAACCCCACACTGTACCTGTCCTGGGAGTGTTTTATAGAACAGAGAGGACAGAGATTTGCTCTGTAGATAACTCCATTCTGTACTTGGCTTGGCAGCATTTGAAGGGACAGTTTAGACGGAGCTTTACTCTGTATCCCTGGAATTTTGAAGTGTAAGGGGTGTTTAGTTTAGTTTAGTTTAGAGATTCAGCACTGAAACAGGCCTTTCGGCCCACCGAGTCTGTGCCGACCATCAACCACCCATTAATAGTAATCCTACACTAATTCCGTATTCCTACCACATCCCCACCTGTCCCCATATTTCCCTACCACCTACCTATACTAGGGGCAATTGCTAATGACCAATTTACCGATCAACCTGCAAGTCTTTGGCATGTGGGAGGAAACCGGAGCACCCGGAGGAAACCCACGCAGACACAGGGAGAACTTGCAAACTCCACACAGGCAGTACCCAGAATTGAACCCGGGTCGCTGGAGCTGTGAGGCTGCGGTGCTAACCACTGTGCCACTGTGCTGGGTGAATTGATCAAAGTTTACAAGACAATACTGGAAACTGATGGGGTAGATAGAGAGAAACTCTTCTCACTGGTTGGAGGAGTCTCGGACGAGGGGCACAGTCGAAAA
This sequence comes from Heterodontus francisci, assembly GCF_036365525.1. Taxonomy (NCBI): domain Eukaryota; kingdom Metazoa; phylum Chordata; class Chondrichthyes; order Heterodontiformes; family Heterodontidae; genus Heterodontus; species Heterodontus francisci. Next base: position 63,032 of record NW_027141901.1, read on the forward strand.
ATCGAACATTAGTCGAAGACCCTATCAAGGGTGAAATTTATTAACACTTCCTCACACAAAGGATGGTGGAATTTTGGAATTGTCTTCCACAAATGATCCCTCCCTATCTCTGCAATCTCCTCCAGCTCCACAATCCACCAATATCTGCCATCTTCTAATTCTGACCTCTTGAACATCCCCAATTTGAATCGTTCCACCATTGGTGGCCGTGCCTTCAAGCTGCCAAGGCCCTAACTCTGGAATTCCTTTCCCAAACCTCTCCATCTCACTAACTCTCTTTCCTCTTTGAGGATTCTCCCTCAAACCAACCTCTGACCAAGTTTTTGGTCATCTGGTCTAATATCTCCTGAAGTGACTCGGTGTCAAATTTTTATTTTCTTGATTCATTTGTTGGATGTGTGCGTTAGTGGCCAGGACAGAATTTATTGCCCATTCATAATTGCCCTTGAGAAGGTGGTGTTGAGCCTCCTTCTTGAACCGCTCTAGTCCATGTGGGGTAGGTACACCCACAGTGCTGTTAGGAAGGGAGATCCAGGATTTTGACCCAGTCACAGTGAAGGAGCAGCGATATAGTTCCAAGTCAGGATGGTGTGTGACTTAAGGGAAACTTGCAGGTGGTGGTGTTCCCATACGTGTTTCCTGTTTGTTTGCTCTCTCTTCCCCTCCTTCTTTCTAGACCTCCCTGTCCTTCTGTCCCTCTGTTATGAGAACCTAAGAACAGAAGGAATTGGGTGCAGGAACAGAGAGACCTGGGGATGTGTGTGCACAAACTGAAGGTGGCAGAGCTAGTTGAGAAAGTGGTTAAAATGCATATGGGATCCTAGGCTTTGTAAATAGAGGCTTAGAGTATAAAAGCAAGGAGGTTATGATGAAGCTTTATAAAACACTGCTTCATCCTCAACTAGTATTGTGTCCAATTCTGGACACCGTACTTTCGGAAGGATGTGGGGGCTTTAGAGAGGATGCAGAAAAGATTTACGAGCAAGGTTCCAGGGATGAGGGACTTCAGTTACCTGGATAGATTGGAGAAACTGGTGTTGTTCTCCATAGAGAAGAGAAACTTGAGATGAGATTTGATCGAGGTGTTCAATCATGAGGGGTCCTGACAGAGTAGATGTAGGAGTAGGAATACAGCACACAGGACATTCCAGACCCATTTCTGTTCAGTGTTTACTTAAACAAGCGAATTGACCATTTAATATTTTTACCTTACTTAACCCTTGTGTTCCCACAAAGATCAAGCTAGTAAATTCAACAGTGGTCACTTTGACATCATCCCATCGTGTCTTATGTACATTCTGACAGGATAGCAGGTATAACTGTAGTCATAAAATTCAGCTGAAAATTGATCAGTTACATTGTGATTTGTGATTTCAGTCCATATTTACAGTACACACGGTACCTTACTGTTGTAATCAAGTCATATCGTATCTATTCATCCCACTGGGGCAAAATGTCACTGGCTCAACATTCTCACCAAATACTGAAACATTCCACAATGCAAGACTCACAAATTCAACACAAGTTTCCTTTGCTGTGTCTCGCTGGTCTGTTCTGATTCTCTGAGGGATTACTGATGCTTATCCTCCACATGAGCAGTCGTCCTAATCCCGTGTGCCTGTCCTGCTCCCAAACCCGGCATCCACTTATGCTAAGGCAAGTGATACAGGAGCGTCTCAGTGACTGAGGCAGGTGAGGCTTGAGGCTGAGCCGGGCACAGTGAGTGACCCGGGTTAATCCGACACTCCAGGGAATGTTTAAACGGAGCTTTACTCTGTATCGAAGATATGCTGTACCTTCTCTGAGAGTGTGCGATGAGGCAGTGTAGATGAGGAGAGTTATTCCTTACCCATTTTAAACATGGAGAAGTGAATATCCAAGAGATTGTTTTAAATGTGATGAGGGTTTCTGCCTCAACCACCCTTTCAGGCAGTGAGTTCCAGACACCCACCAGCCACTGGGTGAAGAAACTATTGATGTGATTTGTTCAGTTAAGTTTGGTGTCAATGTTTCCCCAGGATGTTGACGCTGGGTGATTCAGCGATGGGATAATGCTTTGAATGCCAAGGGGAGGTGGTTGGATTCTCTCTTGTTGCAGATGGTCATTGCCTGGCACTTGTGTGACGTGAATGTTACTTGTCACTGGTCGGCCCAAACCCGAATGTTGTCCTGGTCTTGGTGCATGTGGCTCTGGATTGCTTCATTATCTGAGGCAAAATACTGTGGATGCTGGAAATCTGGAAAGCATCGAGCTGCATCACTAACTCTGTTTCTCTCTCCACAGATGCTGCCTGACCTGCTCAGTATTTAAAGCACTTTCTGCTGGGATCTCAGCTGAAGATGGCTGGACTGAGGACACGACCCTGATAAACCCCTGCAGTGAAGGCCTGGGACTGAGATGATTGACTTCCAACAACCAAAACCATCTTCCTTCGTGCTCGGTATGATTCCAACCAGTGGGGAGATTTCCCCCGATTCCCACTGACTTCAGTTTTACTCGGGCTCCTCGATGTCACACTCGGTCAAACGCTGCCTTGATGTTAAGGGCAGTCTCTCTTCCCAGTAGCAGACAGGAGTGAATCGTTCCCTTTGACCCGTTGTACACTGAACAAGCTGTGCTTCTTCACAGCCTGATACAGGACTGTACACGGCCCATTAATGTAGCCCATCAAACACTCCCAGAGCAGGTTCAGCACAGCTTAGGAACAGAGTACAGTTCCTTCAACATTCTCTCTCTGTCTTCCTCTCTCTGTCTCTCCCTCCTGCTATCTCTGACACTAGGAGAGAGACAGAGGGAGAGAGGGTTTGATATGCAGGCAGAGACAGGGCTGCAGAGAGGGACAAGGTTGGAGAGAGAGATATTGTTGGGGTGGATTGAAAGGGAGAATGTAAGATATATTAATTTGATGTAATCCTTCATTGCTGTGTGCACAAACATATAAGAGATCGATATGGAGAGAGAAACATGGGGAGAGATCCAGAGGGAATATCCTCCATTTTAAACAGCCAGCAAGCTCTTCCACTGTGGGAGCCATCACACCCTCATGATATTGGTTGTGGACATTTTGAAATCTATGTCCCCACTTATGAACCTCTGTGCTAAGGGAAATAGGTCCTTCCTATCCACTCTATCGAGGCCCCTCATAATTTTATGCACCTCAACTCAATCTCCCCTCAGCCTCCTCTGTTCCAAAGAAAACAACCCCAGCCTGTCCAATCAGTCCTTTGGATTTCTTTGCAATTTTGGAACTCTCTTCTGCAAATAGGAATTCATGCTGGCTTAATTGTTAATTTTTAAATCTGTGATTGATAGATTCTTGTTAACCAAAGGTATTCAGAGATAAGGGGCAAAGGCGGGATATATGGTGTTAGTTAGGTCACAGATCAGCCCTGAGCTCATTGAATGCTGGAACAGATTTTAGGGGTTAAATTGCCTCCTCCTCTTCCGATGTCTGATATTAAATATCCTTCTTTCACTCTCAGTCACCCTGTCTGTCTGTGTCTCTCTCTATTTCTCTCGTTCTCTCTCTCTCTGTCTGTTTCGGACAGTGGAGAGTGAGATTCACTCTGTATCCACCCCATGATGTTCCTGCCCTGGGAGTTGTCTCTGCTTCTGCTGCGTTTCACCCGGTCTCACTTTGTACTGCACAAGACCATTTCTCTGTTTATAATACAATAGGCCCTGTCTTTACTCTGTATCTCACCCCATGCGGCCCCTGCCCTGGGAGTCCTACACCAATATTTTGCTATCACTGTGAGTCTGGGTCACCCTCTCGCTCTGTGTCTCCCTCTTTGTCTCTCTCAGAACATGTGTGGATATCCACAAACATCAGTCAGCCATTTTAGTTTTGTTCACGGTGGCCATTTTATGTTACCGCAGCGCTGAGACATTTATTTCAGAGACTGACTCCTCACTAGTGTACTGTTAGTGCTTTAAACGTGACAGAGACACAGACATGGAGACACTGAGACACACAGTACTAGACAGGAGTGAATCATTCCCTTGTACCCATTGTTTACTGTATGTGTACAGGAGCTGACACTGTATTAAATTCATTCCTGGGATCTGGGCATCACTGACAAGACCAGCATTTATTGTCTAATTTCCCTGAGAAGGTGGTGATGAGCTGCTCCCCTCATCGACCCTCCTAGTTACCCCCACAAAAAATTCACACAAGCTAGTCTGACACGATCTTCACTTAACAAATCCATGCTGACTGTGTTTGATTAATCTACACCTTTCTAAATGACTATTACTACTGTTTATCAGAATTTATCCCAATCATTTCCCTCCACTGAAGATAGGCTGAGTGGCCTGTAATTACTCAGTCTATCCCTTTCTCCCTTTTTAATCAATGGTACAACATTAGCAATCCTCCAGTCCTTTCCTTCTTTAATTCTCCCTGGTCTCTCCATCTTTCTTACTCCCTCTCTTTGTCTCTCTCTCCTTCCTTCTCTGTCTTTCTCTCTCTCCCTCCCTCTCTGTTTCTCTCTCTCCCCCTCTCTCTGTCTCCCTGCATCACTGTCTTTCCCTATCCATCTGTCCTGTCTCTCTCTCTGTCTCTGACTCTCCCTCTGTATCCCTCTCTCTCTGCCTCTCTCTCTCTCCCTCCCTCCCTTTCTCTTTCTCTCTCTCTGTCTCTCTCTTCCTCCCTCCCTTTCTCCCTCTCTGTCTCTCTCTCCCTCCCTCCCTTTCTCTTTGTCTCTGTCTCTGTCTCTCTCTCCTTCTCTCTCTGTCTCTCCATCTCTCTCTCTCTCTGTCTCTCTCTCTGACTCTCTGTCTATTTCCCTCTCCTTCTTTTACTCTGTTTCTCCCGATCTCTCTTTATCTCCCTCTGTCCATGACTCAGTTTGTCTCTCCCTAACATCATCTCTGCCTCTCTGACTCTTTCTCTCTGACTCTCTCCCTCTGCCTCTCTCTTTGTCTCTCTGTCTCCCTATGTTGCTGTCTTTCCCAATCCATCTGTCTCTGTCTCTCTCTCTCTCTTTCTGTCTCTCCCTGTCTCCCTCTTTGTCTCTCACTCGCCCTCTGTCTCTCTCTCCCTCTATCTCCCCCTCTCTCTGTCTCTCCTTCTGTCTCCCTTTGTCACTGTCTGTCCCTTTCCATCTCTCTCTTTGTCTCTGTCTCTTCCTCTATCTCTGTCTCCTTTTATCTATTCCTCTCTCTCTGTCTCTATCTCTCTCTCCCTCTTTGCAGTACCCCACTAGTCACAGCCTGCCAACTTGACGACCCCTTTATTCCTACCCTCTGTTTCCTGTCCATTAACCAGTTCTCAATCTATCCCAGTACATTCCCCCCAATCCCATCTGCTCTAATTGAAGTTCATCTCCACCAGTGTTAATGTTCCAAGATGGCTTTGAATGTCTTGTTAATGGAGGTAAGGCAGAGCTCATTCAGAATTTGCAAGCCATTGTTCTGGTGGGAAATTAATCGGATATCCGTCTCTGCCTCGATACACTGGTATGTGAGATATTTCAATGCAAATTGTGGTGGCCGTTTCAGCTGCTTTCTTTTTCAAGTTTAATTCAGGTTTCCAACCAATGGATGAAAAAAATCATTCTGCGTAGCACATGTTTATAACACTCTCCAGTTTGGTTAAAGCTTATTCAAATCATTCAACTCGTAGCAACCACGGAACAACAGCTTTGAAACTGATCAAGCTCGTGGTGATAGAGATAAATAGATACACCGAGAATTTGGGAAGGAGAGGAGACTGGGATACAAGGAAAACTGAGGAGATACCAAAGGCAACAGCAAAAAAAATCCAGACATTCCAGCATGGGATGGGGGCAGACAATATAAAATAGGGAATGTTGGAAGTGGCCACACAAGAAGTTGTCAATCAAATTGTTCAGACCACCACTTCGGTGAATATCTTTTTGACTCTTACACTGAAATGGAGGGTGGGGAGGGCCGGGGAGAGCGGAGGGGGTGGTGTGAGGGCAGTGGGGTGGTGGGGCGGGGGGGGGTGTTGGAGGTGTGGGCTGATGTTGGAAGTTATACTGACAACACCAGATATTCTGTGGATCTGCCCAGTGTCATTTTCCAGCTGATGATCAATGCATAAAAAATCCTTACTGGGGAAAACTGGTCCAAATCAGGAGGGAAAACAAAGACCTTGCAGATGAAGAATGCAAATAGATCACTATATTGTTTTCCAACCAGCGACTGGGCTATTGAACTGGATGTGGCTTTGTTACTCTGTTTTGATCAGCTGTTGTAAAAACATGGCGACACTGCTCTTACCCAGTCACTGGCCTTGGTTTCGAGGATACGGTTATCAATAAAGTTCAGAAGGTCTCAGTCAAGTAGGTCAACTCTCAATGCATGAAACATGCAGATGGCAGTAATTTTGGGCAGTGAAGTAACATTATTTATATATGAAGTACACACATCATAGCAGAACCTAGCTTCCATTTCAAAATAAAATCACAAAACATTTATGCACTGAAATTTATTTTAGTCACTTTTCAAAACAAATGACATAATATAAAAGGAATATGGGAACTAGTTACAAAAATGTACACTTAGAAAATGTCACAAAGAACTCCCGATGATTTCCTTTAATATCTGTGTCGACTGTTGTTGGCAGAGCCCAGATTGTGAACCTTTTTAATAGTGAGTGGTTTTCTGTAATTGTGTCTGATTAGTTATTCCTTTCCAGGATTACCAAGTGATGGATAGGAGGAGGAAAGAAAATACATAGGCCTCCCGAAACCAGGGTAATGAGCTCCCTAAAGACCTTCCTCATCACAGCACATAGATTCAGATTGGGAAAGGACACTGGAACAGTGTGTGTGGAAGACACGAGAAATGTTCAAGTGCTTCAACACTTGCTTTCTCTGCTGGTTAATTTACACATGGTGCAAAACTGAATTTGATAGGGTCTCAGATACTGTTCAGACATTCTTGGCATTTTTGCTACTTTGAAGGGAGTTTGTTTTGGATAAATCTATTGAGTGAACATACAGAATCAATGCTGTCCTACACCTGTGAAGTGATTGCACTAAAATGAAGAGCTCAATGAATTAGTGTCTTATCAGGACCTTGAATATCAAGGCCTGCACTTTCACTCTCAAAGGGTATTGCTTATTCTTTTAACAGATCACTGTAGGCTCGCCCACACAAGGTAATGGAAGTTCCAAGTCATTGAACACAAATAAGGATAAATGGGGGACAAATATACGTGTAAAAGTATTCATATCTCAGGGATCTGGTCCCCCACTGCATCCTTTGAATATTTCTTTCCCTAAAAAGGCTTACATTTACACATATATATACACATTGTCATGCAGGCCCCCACCAACCAAGAATGAGGCACATTAATTTCACCACGTTAAACTTCAAATTATTGCTGGGAAAAGAGGGCCTATTACAAGACATTTTCAGGCCCCGAGCCAGAAATACATTTTTGCAAACTAGCAGACAGTGTTGGCACAAAGGGAAACGGTCCCTGTTCCTGATACACAGAAGACGTGGTCAGACTAGTTTAGTCACATGACTATAATAAATAATTGATAATAAATATAATAATAAGTGAATTTGAAGACAGAAAGCTGCTGGCTCCTGGATTGAGAACATCTCTCTCCTGTCTACTCTCATCTCATTCTCCCCAGCTTTGGAATCCATTGAAGACACAAGAACCCCAAGAGAGAGAAAAGTCTCCGACAGGGGGCAAGGTTTAAGAAGAATACTGGGCCCCAATGAAAAGCAAGAATTACCTACAAGGAAGAACTACCAACAAAAGGACTCGACAGTGAGCTGGAAGCACAGTAACAAGAAACTGTTCAGAGATTGCCTCAAAGTTCTCCACTTGATTTTTCTTCTGCTCTTTCTGTCTCTATTTGCATATGCCTATCGTATATGCATGTGAGCTGAAGGATTATCATTTTTAATCCAAGACTTTATTCTCCAGGGGTAACATCCCAGTTTGGGGGGAAATGGCTGTGAAAAGGACAGTGTTGAAAACACAGTTACCAGAGGACAGGCTGTTGGTCTCAGAACAGAAAGGACAAGCTTTTCAAACGCTAAACCAAAACCCACTCCACCCCAACAGAGACATTGCCTTCTGCTCTCAGCCAGTCACCCACATCATCACTGGCTCCAAGCTGGTGATGGAGACAATGAAATCCACCGGTTTTATATATAATCAAGTCAATCGGACAACAGAACCCATCGGAAACAGTTCACACCTTGTATAGAACTCAAGACCGCTGATCAGTAGAAGTGAAGCAGCCTGAGGAAGGAGAGGATTGAACAGTTGATGTGGAATGGACAGCAGCCACACAGCTCGACAGGACAGAAGATCAGAGCACGCTGCTCCCTCTACAAACAGGACCAAAGGAAGTCGCATGCCCGAAGGAATGGGTACGGCCCCAAGGACTTCGATCGTAGAAGACATGACCCAGCATCCAAAGTCAACAGTGTGAGCATTTCATCCACAGCCTGCAGAATACTCGACTCACAGCCATGTGGAGAGTTACCTCTGCATGTCCTGACCAAACCTTAGGAAAGGGGGTTAGTGTAGTGTTGGGAGTTAACCGATTGTGGGTTAGGGAACACAGAGGGGTTTAGTTTAAGAAGTCCAAGGGGAAGTAATCTATTTTTTAGTCGTATAAGAACGTTAGTTTGGGTTTTACCATATTGAGATTTGCTGTACATATTAAACATACTTTTATTATTCGAAATCTGAAATCTGTGTCGATTGCATTATTTATCATCCTTCAGTGTGATTCATAAGGCTAAGCCCAGACCTTCGATCACTTTGGCCGGTCACCAAACCGGACAATTTGTGGAGAGCTACCGTGAACTATCGAGTCCTTAATAAAAACATTCCAGCATTCACGCCTGCAGTGAGAGCAGTAGCTGAACCTCATAGGGAGCATTCCAGCCACCGCAACCACGTTTTCAGTGCTGGATATTTCAAACAGCTTCTGTTCAATCTCTTTCAAATGGGAGGACTGGGAGAAGTTCACTTTCACTTTTAAAGGCCAACAGTATACTTGGCCTTGTCTTCCCCAGGGCTTCCACAACTGTATCTATCATCCACCAGAGCATGGCTGATGAACTCAAAGTGTTCAGCCGACCACACCAACTAGTCCAATACACGGACCATTTGTTGCTCTTCTGAGAGGGGGGAGGGGAAACATGGCCCATTATCAGCAGAGTTGCCAGGGCTACTGAAGGAGATGGGATTCAAGGTGAATCCCAAGAAAGCCCAGATTGCTCAGCCTGAAGTAAAATTTCTGGGTTTGACCATGCGGGGCAGGAAAGCGCTGCATAGACGAGGCAAGGAGGGAGGCAATACAGGAGTTGTCAGGGCCGAAAGACGTGACGGGGGTAAGGTCTTTCCTGGGGCTCACAGGGTACTGCCACAACTTCATTGAGGGCTACACCACCACAGCAGTTCCTCTGCTCTGGCTTTTCCTGAAGGGAGTCGGATGGGAGTGGGATGGGAATGCCAGGTAGTGTTAGTGTGCCTCAAGGAGGACCTCCAAATGGCACCAGCACGAGTGGTGATTAATGGGGGTGAGGGTTTCTTCTTGGAAGTAACCTCCAGTGGGTATAACCTTCGGTGCAGTGTTACTCCAGGAGTGTACTCCTCAAGGGTCCTCACAGACGTGGAGCAAGGATAACTCCAATTGTGAAAGGCATCTTCTATACCGCCCATTGGGCCATGAAACAATCTCAGCTTTTCACTGGGTGTTTGCTCATCACATTGTTAATCCACCATATCCCCACTCAAATACTGCTGGACGGTAGGATAAAGGACAGCACAGTGACCAGTGTTCACATTGAGTGCTGGACTTTACTACTGTCTCAGCTAAATCTGAAAGTGCTGGGGGTCACAGAGCCCAAACTCACCATGAACCTCACATATGCAGGGGAAGCTCTCAGGTGCACTATTGAAGGGGTTTGGGATCACGATGTAGGGGTCAAGGCCGCAGTCCAACCTTCCGGCAGGGACATCTATGTTGCTGGATCAAGTTCTATCGTAAACGGGAAGTGACTCACGGGATGTGGGATTTGTGACCCTGAGGCCAAGGTGGCCAAGATAATGAAATTCCCCAACACCATGAGTGTCCGATACACAGAATTCTCGGCGGTGGAGTATGTGGTTACACATCCCGAGGAATTCCCCACTCCTTACGCCATTTGTTCAGACTTGATGTTCACCTGCAACCCGTGTACCGAATATCTGGCGATTTGGAGCCACCGTGACGTTAAAGCAGCGGACGGGAAACCCCTTACAACGGCCCCTTTGTTGAAAATGATCCCTGCGGCTGCAGGCAGTGGAGAGGACTTTTACATCCACAAAGTGAAAGCCCACTTCAGGTCAGAGCCGAGGTGGCAGGGAAACATTATGGCCAACGAGCTTGTAAAACAGGGAAGAAGAGAGGGAGAATTCTGGGATCTCTATCAGGCAGGGCCGGTCACAACACTTTGGGACAAAGGAGGGACCCAGGGGATAGTGTTAGCTCCTGACCTAACCAAGGTCCAGGCAGAGGACTCGGCTATCAGAGCGGTCTGAGAAAAGCTGGTTAGGCAAGAAAAGGTTGAAGGTCCGGTCAGGGCAGCGGACGTGGTTGTTAAAGAGGTTATTGCTCTTTAAGGGGGATCGATGGGTAGTTCCCGAACAGCACCGGGAACAATTTCTTCAGTTGGCCCACACGGATCTGGGAACAGGACAGCCAGGGCCAGAAACCACCTGGAAGAGGGTAGAGGAGGTAGGGTGGTGGCCCCAGCTCAGGGAAGAAGTTTGGGAATTCTGTGTGAACTGTTTGGTGTGTGCGGCGAACAGCCCTGATCCCCAGAAAAGAAAGGCACCCTGAGGACACATGAGAAGGGTAGAGGGGCCCTGGTGGTCTTTGCAGATCGACTTTATCGGACTGCTACCGAGGACAAAGGCTGGGAACAAGTACTGCTTGGTCCTGGTCGATGTATTCGCCAAGTTGGTTGAAGCTTTTCCTTGTCGATCAGACACCACACTAGTAACCGTGAGGTTGCTGGTGAGAGAAATGTTCTCCTGGTGGGGATTGCCACATGTAGTAGAATCCTACCAGGGGAGTCAGTTCACAGGCCAGGTCAGGAGGAATAACCTCAGACTCTTGGGAATACACGGAAGGTGGCATGTGTCTCACAATCCCCAGTCTTCAGGGATTGTGGAGCGCATGAACCAAACTTTAAAAGAAAGGATGAGGAAGGAGATCGGGTTGTTCTCTCAGCATGGGATGAAGTCCTTCCATTGATTCGAATGGGAGTTCGATCCAGTCATTCTAAAAGCACAGGGTACTGCCCGCGTGTGCTCATGATGGGAAGAGTAATGAAAGTTCCCACACATGTGACAGCTCCAGGGTTATCAGAGCTACAGGTGAGGGAGGTCACCCAGGATCATTCTGTACGAGACCCTCCAGAGCATTCACTGACAGGCTGTCAGCAATCTGGGGAAGCAGCATCACCAGAGCCAGTTGCTGCTAGAACCACAGAGCTGTCAGGAATGGAAGATAGGAGACATGATGATGGTGAGGAATTACACACCCGGGTAGGGGTGTTCGAACCACTGTACATGGGGACGTCCAACATCGTTGATGAGGCAAGCCCCATCGTCTCTGCAGCGAAGCCGCCCAGGAGGACAAAATGGTTTCACGTCAACCAGTGTAAACTGTTTACTCCTGAGGAAGGGAAGGTAAAGGTCAAAAGGAGCCCAGGACCAGTCATCAGTCTGGTGGATACGGGCCTGTCACTGTTCATCTGGGACAACGACGAGGACCCAGTATCCGGGGCTGTAAGGAGGAGCAAGAGGACCTCAAGGCCAAGAGTTCCATGGCTGTCTCCCTAGGAGCCAGTGCAGAAATACAAGAGGCCCCGACTGGACACCATCTGGCCGTGGGTGCCTCAAGTAAGGCAGTGGAGTTTTGTAGATAGTTTTCCCATGTTTTGTAGATAAGCAGTTGGACCTGTGGAGGATCAAACCTCTCACAGAGGATTATACAATTCTGTCAGTTTGTTTTCAAGCAGGGAGACATCAGAAGAATGAAGGATGCAGACCTCCCGATGGGGATTCATATTATTGATGGCCGTATGGACCGGCAGGGTGAGAAGGGGAGACACTGAAGCATCCATTGTGTACGGGGGTTCTGGAGGACACGGACCCACTGTGACGAAAGGTGATACAGGGGTGATGGACGGACAGAGGGTCTATTTCCACAAGGGAAGGTGGCCAGGGTGGGTGGGGTCGAATTCGGCCAGGCACATGAACCATGCTGACTACACTTTCGGGGAGGCTTCCATGCCGTGTGTAAAAGTAAAGGTTACTGGCACGAGTGTTAGGGTGACTGAAGGGAAGAGCGTCTATCTCAGACGTGAGGGGAACATTCCCCGGGAATTTGGTGGTGGTTGAGAAAGTTAGACCCAGTAAAAGGGAACCAGACCACGGACTGGGAATGACTGGGGAACGACACATAACGGACGCTCACGGGGTAGAAAGGGGTGTAGAGGTGTGCTGGAACAAGTGGTGGAAGGAGGAACGTGTGTGTGTGTGTTGTGGTGGGGGGGGGGTGGTCACTGAGGGCCTGCCCCAAAGGAATGTCCATTGCATTTATAAGGCAATGGGAGGATTTCGGGGCAGGGGTTGAGTTGACACAGGAGTTATGGTCTCCTGTGTAACACTGAGACCTCCCAACACAGTAAATGCCACAGAACTTGTTGCCCAGGAAAGAAAGCCTCTGCCCACAGCCCCACTGGTCAGGGGAGCTGAGATCGGTTTTCCTGCCACCACACCGGGCTCAGGGAATGGCTTGGTTTTAGTCCCCACAGGAAAGATACTGGACCACATGGTGCACCATCAGGTCATTTCAGTTGTTTTAAACCTGACCGGTGTGTATCTACCAGAATGGTGTCTGGTGGAAACGGAGCGTTTGTATGAAACCCTGCTGTGGGAAATTTGACCAGTTAAGTTACTGGGATGGACAGTTCGATGTATTGTATACACAGGGTAAGGAGAGCAGCGTTGGCTCTATAAGGTACAAACGGGGATTGATAAATGATACTGCGACCACTTTCGGCACAGGAACGTCAGCCATCAACAGTTTAGATGATGCTGAACTGCAGATTCAGGTCAATACCCTGAGAACCAGTTAGGAAAGGTCCTGGGGGAAGGGAACACGGTCGAAGGCAGGGGAGTTGTATGAAGACCAGGCTATGACTATCCATTTAAGGGAGGTCAGAGCACAGTTGGAGTCTCAGGCACACTCCATTAACCAGTTAATCAAGGAGGATAGGAATGCCTGGGCTCAGACTGCAAGGAGTGACGCGTGTGTACTTTCTGGGGCCTGGTTGCGAAATGAAGGACGCAGTAATTGGAGGACCTGAGGGAAGGTCACATTCCTTCTTGGGTTAGTAACAGGCACCTCAGTCCGTACAGCAACCGTTTGAACCCGTGTCAGCTCAGGCTGGCTTCAGAAGCCTACCCGGTTCCTGTGGACTGTGGTCAGTCAAACCACACCATTGTGGGGATAGTGTTGTGGATGCCGGTGCTGAGCTGGACCCAAACACCTGCGCCGGTGGACCGCGTGGAGAGTATCGGCGTCATCTGAGTTGGGGTATACGTGCACTATTGTGAGGTCCCACTGTATGTGGTTCGGTGGGAGCACACCATGACTGACAGTGAGCTCAAAGGCTGCCAGGTATAGGCCTGTGTGTGGGTTTAAATACAAAGGTGTAGAGCCAGTCAATTGCACCATGGAGGTGATGGTCCTGGCCCACGTGTCACCTCAGCTAGCATATTCTGGCAGTGGAACATACTGTGTGACGACGAGCCTCGACCACTACAGAGTTCACAACGTCACCTGGTGTCCTGTGAACAAGCAGCCCTTCTGCTTTAAACCCCACACAGAGGTTCAGATGGTAAATGTGAGAATTCTTCCCACAATCGAGATCACACTTCACCTCGACATTAACAACCCTGTAGACAATCTACAGAGTTACATCACCACGTTCGGGTATGAGATACCACCCCTGCCCGTACATCTCAAAAAACTCCCAAAACAAGTGGAGGTGTCCCAAAAAACATTTTTACACATTAGAACAATGCAACAGGGAGAAGGGGGAAGAAATAAAGGACATAACGTCCCCTCCATGGTGGGATTTCAGTTTAAATGGAGAGATCCCACCATGGATCTGATTGATGTCTCACCTCCTGGTAGTGGCACAATCTAGAGTCGTGTTTTACTTAGTTTTTATTGAGTGCAGAAACACAAGAAAGCCCCTCCGACACCAATGAATTGCTCTCATCGAGAGAAAATTGTGATTTAAAGATTTGGGTCGGGAGGGATGAGTTGTTTTTGCAGATTGTATAAAACCAGAACTTGGATGTGGAAAGGTTTTTCTCTTTTCTGTATACTGTAAAGTGAAGTTTCTGTGTGGTATAAGAGAGGAGAGTTTTTGCCAAGACTATATGTTTTGACAAGAGGAATGTACTGTCTTGTCTCTATGTGTTTTAGCAATAGTAAGTTTGTTTAAAGCGGGAGGGAGGGTTTTCCCCAGAGTTTAGTTTAACGGGAGAGGATACGGTTTGATCTGGACATGAGGGTTGTTCACACACAACAAGAAGAGGATGAAGGAAGATATTTGTGCGAGGGGGTCTCAGTCTCGGTGGACAGAAGATCCTCGTAGGGGCAACTAAAGGATTATCATTTTTAATCCAAGACTTTATTCTCCAGGGGTAACACCCCAGTTTGGGGGGAAATGGCTGTGAAAAGGACAGTGATGAAAAAAACAGTTAGCAGAGGACAGGCTGTTGGTCTCAGAACAGAAAGGACAAGCTTTTCAAATGCTAAACCAAAACCCACTCCACCCCACAGAGACATTGCCTTCTGCTCTCAGCCAGTCACCTACATCATCACTGGCTCCAAGCTGGTGAAGGAGACAATGAAATCCACCGGTTTTATATATAATCAAGTCAATCGGACAACAGAACCCATCGGAAACAGTTCACACCTTGTATAGAACTCAACTAGATGACGCAACACCAACAGTTCCCAATGTCCGTCCGCCCCTCCCCCACTGAAACCAGCTGGATGAGAGGCGGGAAGATACCACAGATTCAAACAAAGCTTTCTCTCCAGGGACCAATCAAAGCGTTTTCCATCATCTGACAAGATCAGTCAGAAAAAAAGGGAACATTCGGGTTTTGGTGGAAAAAGCAAGACTGCTGATCAGTACACAGAAGACGTGATCAGACCAGTTTAGTCATGTGATGAACTAGCTATTGCAGGTATTGAACTCGTCACCGAGAATTTGAAGACAGAAAGCTGCTGGCTCCTGGATTGGGAACATCTCTATCTTGTCTCCTCTCATCTCATTCTCCCCAGCTTTGGAATCCATTGAAGACACAGGAACCCTAAGAGAGAGAGAGAGAGAGAGACAAGGTTTAAGAAGAATACTGGGCCCCAGTGAAAAGCAAAAATTACCTCCAGCAAGAACTACCTACAAAAGGACTCGACAGTGAGCTCGAAGCACAGTAACAAGAAACTGTTCAGAGATTGCCTCAAACCTCTTCACTTGATCTTTCTTCTGCTCTTTTCTGTCTCTATTTGCATGTGCATATCGTGTATGCAGGCTGGCGTGGGGCGCAGTGTTTATCCGTAGGCGTTAACCGGATTAGAGTTCAAATTTAAGTTTTAATAAATTTCACTTCTCTTCTTTAAACCTAAGAATGCCTGTTTGTGCTCATTTCTATAATTGGAAAGTGGTGAACAAGGATTCACCAAGAGGGAGCTCAAAACACAGTGTGTTTCAAATGAAATCCTGCTGCAGTCGTCCAGGTGAAGGTTGTAAAAGGCCCCGAGACACCTTTCTCACTTCGTCATAACAATGTATACAAAATAACAGTAAAATATAAAGCTGAACATGAATTCAAAATAAGTGCAACATAAATGGCAATCAAACTTTTTCCTAATTTCTTGCAGTTGTAGATAGGCGGTTCTGTGGTCGAAAACGAGGCTCCCGAATGGTATGTTGCCTCCCAGGTGCACGGGTCAGGGATGTCTCAGATCGGCTGCAGAACATTCTGAAGGGGGAGGGTGAACAGCCAGTTGTCATTGTGCACATAGGCACCAATGATATAGGTAAAAAACGGGATGAGGTCCTACAAGCAGAATTTAGGGAGTTAGGAGCCAAGTTAAAAAGTAGGACCTCTGAGGTAGTAATCTCAGGATTGCTACCAGTGCCACGTGATAGTCAGAGAAGGAATGAAAGAATAGTCAGGATGAAAGCGTGGCTTGAGAGATGGTGCAGGAGGGAGGGGTTCAGATTTTTGGGACATTGGGACCGGTTCTGGGGGAGGTGGGACTATAACAAATTGGACGGTCTACACCTGGGCCGGACTGGAACCAATGTCCTTGGGGGTGCTTTTGCTAACGCTGTTGGGGAGGGTTTAAACTAATGTGGCAGGGGGATGGAAACCAAATGAGGAGGTCAGTGGACAGTAAGGAGGTAGTAACTAAAGCCTGTAAGGAACTAGATAATAAAGTCAGCGTGACTAAGGGGAAGAGCAGGCAGGGAGCAGATGATGAACGCAAAGGGACTGGTGGTCTGAGGTGCATTTGTTTTAATGTGGGAAGTGTAGTAGGTAAGGCAGATGAACTTAGGGCTTGGATTAGTACCTGGGAGTATGATGTTATTGCTATTACTGAGACTTGGTTGAAGGAAGGGCACGATTGGCAACTAAATATCCCAGGATATTGATGCTTCAGGCGGGACAGAGAGGGAGGTAAAAGGGGTGGCAGAGTTGCATTACTGGTCAAAGAGGATATCACAGCTGTGCTGAAGGAGGGCACTATGGAGGACTCGAGCAGTGAGGCAATATGGGCAGAACTCAGAAATAGGAAGGGTGCGGTAACAATGTTGGGGCTGTACTACAGGCCTCCCAACAGCGAGTGTGAGATAGAGGGACAAATGTGTAAACAGATTATGGAAAGATGTAGGAGCAACAGGGTGGTGGTGATAGGAGATTTTAATTTTCCCAACATTGACTGGGATTCACTTAGTGTTAGAGGTCTAGATGGAGCAGAATTTGTAAGGAGCATCCAGGAGGGTTTTCTGGAGCAGTATGTAAATAGTCCAACTCGGGAAGGGGCCATACTGGACCTGGTGTTGGGGAATGAGCCCGGCCAGGTTGTTGAAGTTTCAGTAGGGGACTACTTTGGGAATAGTGATCACAATTCTGTAAGTTTTAGAATACTCATGGACAAAGACGAGAGTGGTCCGAAAGGAAGAGTGCTAAATTGGGGGAAGGCCAACTATACCAAAATTCGGCAGGAGCTGGGGAATGTAGATTGGGAGCAGCTGTTTGAAGATAAATCCACATTTGATATGTGGGAGGCTTTTAAAGATAGGTTGATTAGCGTGCAGGAGAGACATGTTCCTGTGAAAATGAGGGATAGAAATGGCAAGATTAGGGAACCATGGATGACAGGTGAAATTGTGAA
Organism: Heterodontus francisci; assembly: GCF_036365525.1. NCBI lineage: Eukaryota > Metazoa > Chordata > Chondrichthyes > Heterodontiformes > Heterodontidae > Heterodontus > Heterodontus francisci. The sequence goes on from NW_027141901.1 coordinate 80,522, forward strand.
ACTAGCTAAGAGGAAAAAGGAAGCATACATAAGGTCTACGCGGCTGAAGAAAGACAAAGCTTTGGAAGAATATCGGGAATGTAGGACCAATCTGAAACGAGGAATTAAGAGCGCTAAAAGGGTTCATGAAATATCTTTAGCAAACAGGCTTAAGGAAAATCCCAAAGCCTTTTATTCATATATAAGGAGCAAGAGGGTAACTAGAGAAAGGATTGGCCCACTAAAGGACAAAGGAGGAATGTTATGCTTGGAGTCAGAGAAAATGGGTGAGATTCTAAACGAGTACTTTGCATCGGTATTCACTGAGGAGAGGGACATGACGGATGTTGAGGTTAGGGATAGATGTTTGATTACTCTAGGTCAAGTCGGCATAAGGAGGGAGGAAGTGTTGGTTATTCTAAAAGGCATTAAGGTGGACAAGTCCCCAGGTCCGGATGGGATCTATCCCAGGTTACTGAGGGAAGCGAGAGAGGAAATAGCTGGGGCCTTAACAGATATCTTTGCAGCATCCTTAAACACGGGTGAGGTCCCGGAGGACTGGAGAATTGCTAATGTTGTCCCCTTGTTTAAGAAGGGTAGCAGGGATAATCCAGGTAATTATAGACCGGTGAGCCTGACGTCAGTGGTAGGGAAGCTGCTGGAGAAGATACTGAGGGATAGGATCTATTCCCATTTGGAAGAAAATGGGCTTATCAGTGATAGGCAACATGGTTTTGTGCAGGGAAGGTCATGTCTTACCAACTTAATAGAATTCTTTGAGGAAGTGACAAAGTTGATTGATGAGTGAAGGGCTGTAGATGTCATATACATGGACTTCAGTAAGGCATTTGATAAGGTTCCCCATGGTAGGCTGATGGAGAAAGTGAAGTCGCATGGGGTCCAGGGTGTACTAGCTAGATGGATAAAGAACTGGCTGGGCAACAGGAGACAGAGAGTAGCAGTGGAAGGGAGTTTCTCAAAATGGAGACATGTGACCAGTGGTGTTCCACAGGGATCCGTGCTGGGACCACTGTTGTTTGTGATATACATTAATGATTTGGAGGAAAGTATAGGTGATCTGATTAGCAAGTTTGCAGACGACACTAAGATTGGTGGAGTAGCAGATAGTGAAGGGGACTGTCAGAGAATACAGCAGAATATAGATAGACTGGAGTGTTGGGCAGAGAAATGGCAGATGGAGTTCAATCCGGGCAAATGCGAGGTGATGCATTTTGGAGGATCCAATTCAAGAGTGAACTATATAGTAAATGGTAAAGTCCTGGGGAAAATTGATGTACAGAGAGATTTGGGTGTTCAGGTCCATTGTTCCCTGAAGGTGGCAACGCAGGTCAATAGAGTGGTCAAGAAGACATACGGCATGCTTTCCTTCATTGGACGGGGTATTGAGTGCAAGAGTTGGCAGGTCATGTTACAGTTGTATAGGACTTTGGTTCGGCCACATTTGGAATACTGCGTGCAGTTCTGGTCGCCACATTACCAAAAGGATGTGGATGCTTTGGAGAGGGTGCAGAGGAGGTTCACCAGGATGTTGCCTGGTATGGAGGGCGCTAGCTATGAAGAGAGGTTGAGTAGATTAGGATTATTTTCATTAGAAAGACGGAGGTTGAGGGGGGACCTGATTGAGGTGTACAAAATCATGAGAGGTATAGACAGGGTGGATAGCAAGAAGCTTTTTCCCAGAGTGGGGGATTCAATTACTAGGGGTCACGAGTTCAAAGTGAAAGGGGAAAAGTTTAGGGGGGATATGCATGGAAAGTTCTTTACGCAGAGGGTGGTGGGTGCCTGGAATGCATTGCCAGCGGAGGTGGTAGACGCGGGCACGATAGCGTCTTTTAAGATGTACCTAGACAGATACATGAATGGGCAGGAAGCAAAGAGATACAGACCCTTAGAAAATAGGCGACAGGTTTAGATAGAGGATCTGGATCGGCGCAGGCTTGGAGGGCCGAAGGGCCTGTTCCTGTGCTGTAATTTTCTTTGTTCTTTGTTCTTGTCCTTTGTTGAAGATAAGTCTGATTCTGTGCCTGCAGAAGGGATTGAGGAACTGGAAAAATAAGAGAAGGCAGGAAAGGTCTGCTGAAGTTCTCAAGGGCTATTCCACTACTGAGTCATACCTGCATAAAAAGTTCGTCTCCTCACAGTGTAATCCTGCTTCGTGTGCGCGTCAAGGTCCCTCTTTGGTGCTCTGGGTAGTGTTGAGCACGATTGCGTTTGCAGCCAAGCCATTTTGTCTGTGTCAGGAATTCTTAGGAGAAGGGCAGGGTTCGTAGGGTACCAAGCATGGAACACAATGGCCTGCTCTGATATCACCAACTCTGAATAGCAGGAGAAATGTACATTGGTATTTACACATTCATTTTTATAGTGTTGATTGGATTAAGCATAAAACTATAATCTAGATGGAGAATTATGAATGGCTGAGAGTAATAGGATTAGAATTTGTGACAAGGATTCAGAATGTATCACAAACCCACAAGAGAAAAGTTTGTAGGTTTACACCATTATTGCATAGGCCAAATAACTGAAAAGAAAAACATTTTTTAATCCACGCTCAGGATATCAGTATTACTGACACAACCAGAATTTATTCCCTGTCCTTAGTTACCCCCCAAGAAGATCAATAACGGCTGCCTTTTTTGTCACAGTTTGATAGAATTGAGTGGCTTGCTAAGCCTCTTCAGAGGGCAGTTAAGGGTCGACCATGCACGGGCCAGGCCAGGTAAGGATATCCGGTTTCCTTTCTTAAAGAACATTAATGAACCAATTGGGTTTTTACTCTGGTCCAACAGTTAAACAGCTATTGAGTTAATACTGAAAAACATTGACAAACCTCATTCTTCCTTCATTGTTGGGTCTGAATCTTGGAATTCCCTACCTAATAAAAATGGGGAAACACCATCATCAAAAAAACCCAGCAGCGGCTCAATGATAGGGCCTGTCCCACCATCTTCTCAGGGCAATGAGGGATGAACAATAAATGACAGCTTTACCAGTGACGCTTGTATCCAGAGAATGTTTTCAAACTCTGACTGCAATAGCATTCCACAGGCACTGGGAATCCCTCACCCGAATGAGGCCTTCTGCTTGGTGCTATCTGGACAGTGAGAGTTGACAGGATTTTTAATCATGAGAGAATCACAGCCATGAAGGCTGATACTGTCTTCAACTTTTTTCTGGTCTCCACTTTTCACCAGAAAAGGTGGTGGGGAGGGTGTTACTGATTAGCACATTCGGTGCTGAGGACCCCATTGGATTTTTCTGCTTCATCGTCAAGGTGCTCTGCAGCCAACTGAATAAAGATGCTTCTTGATTTCAGTAAAATAACATGTTTCATGTATTGTTGAATAATCAATTTGAATTACAGTGAAGAAACCAGAATAATGCTGATAAATTCTGAATTATTTTTAGTTAAATCCACAATCAACTCCAGATTTGTCCCCATGACACAATATAGCTTTGCGAGGGATTAGCTGACATGAGTCACTAAACTGGAGGAGGCTTTATGCTTTCATTAGGTGCAGACAAATAGCTGTTTACTGAGTTATGTGAAGCTAAATGACTCCCAAGTTGGATCCTGCTGAGTGCAGTTGGGTAAGTTCAATTATAGGAATCTGGATTTTCCCAGCCTTTTGCGAAATGAGAAGAAAATATAAATCTGCTGGCAGAGGTTTATGTATCTTTTGGGATCGATTTATCAAACTGAGACAATTTTCACCCCTCACCTCGATCTTGTGAATTGGTCTGTGTGAACTGAGAAATCTCAGAAGGTTCTGGTTCCAGGGTCTGCTTGGGTGAGGATCTCTGCAAAATAACAGGTGTCCTAGCTTGATCAGTAACATGAAGAAATAGAAAATTAATTACTTTTCATGAATATATTTTATATATAGAGAGAGAGAGAGCAAAAAGTGCAAGACCTTTCCAAAAGGTAAGGTTCCCAAGTGTTCTGTCTCAGCAACTTATTCTCAAAGTATATGAGAAAAGGCTTCAATATCATCATCTTCAAATTTGGATACTAACCGGGAATAGTGTAAGAAATCAGAGCTTGTCTCTGGACTAGGATCATTTGAATTACCAGCGGCTTCTCCACTACGTAAAGACAATTTTTCCCTCACCAATTCAATCTGTCTGATTTCACTGTCTTTTTGTGCTTGTAATTCCTTCTCAAACTTTTCCCTCTGGAAAGCACGCTCTCTCTCTGTCTCTCTGTCTCTCTGTCTCTCTCGCTCATTCCTCCTTTCGCACCTGAAATTCTAACTCAAAGCTATGGTTGTTCTCCTTACAGCAGAGAAGGTGATGTGAAGATTTGATACAGGCTGTAAAGGCTGATTCGCTCAGTAATAAGATGAAAATTCTGACCATTCATTGCCTTTATACACCCACTCTGCTGCATTAAAAATTCCCATTTCATATCTTGCAATGGACTGATGCCATATTTCCAAATCGACACAAGGGATTAACAAAGGAGGCCTTGAAACTATGTGAACTTGGGGCATCTGGCAGAAGACAGAGGTGTAATAAACAGCACAACATAGTGACGTTATCTTTGAAACAGAAGTAGCTTCCATCTTTATTCATCGCACCACTAGATTTACTAGAATGACACCAAAAATGAAGGACTTCAGTTATGGGCTGGTGGTTGTTACAGCATCGAAGGTCAGGGGGAGATTTGATGGAGGTGTTCAAAATCATGAAGAATTTGATAACTCCTCCTTATTTACTCTGATTCCAGTGTCAGAAGGGCCAGTAAATATATAATTAAAAAATAATAATGTCATGGTGGAAGAATCAGTGGTAAAAGGAAGAGGTTTTTATTAAATGCAGCAAGTTATGATTTGGAATGCACTGTCTGAATGGGCGGAGAATGCAGATTCAATAACAACCTTCAAAAAGGAACTGGTGAATTACTTGAAGGAGGAAAATTTACAGAGCAATGGGGAAAGGGCAAGGGAGGGGGACGCACCGGACAGCACATTCAAAGAGGCTGCACAGACACAGTAGGCCAAATGGCCTCTTTCTATACTGTATCATTCTATAATTTTATACCTATCCTCCACTCATTACATGTTGTTGCAGAAATAATCCTACTTCTATCAGGAGACTTTGCTATAGTTTTGGTCATGAGTTCAGTTTGTGGTAGTTGGTAAATGTTGTGTTTAAATAGATTCTGTTTGCTATGAAATGTTGGCTCTAAGACCTGCCCAGACATGGCCCACTCCAACTCATTGACACCACTCTCAGCCAATACTCACTTGGTAATTATTAAACTCTGACGTACAGAGGTCTGCTGTCTGAATGATCGCTTGCCCTGGTAAAGCTAAACATTTAGCTCACAAATATTTTCTTTGCCAGAACTCATCCAGAGGTTGTGTTAAATTATAATGCTTAAATATCAGAAGAAAGTTTCCAGAAATCACACTGAGCTATTTAGAAACCACAATCAAAGAGGCTTGAAATAATCTTTCCCAACATAAAATATATGAGTGGGTCATTAAGTTATATGGCCAGCGTGTTACCCCTGTGACCAATAATGTTTAGGTTTGAGTCGTCATTTTTGAATCAGTAACATGGTGACAATTCGATTTTGGACTGTACCTTTCTCCGCTCCTATTTTTCATTTGCTCTCTTCCCGCCTTTGAAACTTCACGTGAGCCAAGGCCAAGGAAGAAAAACTGTTCAAGGACTCTGCTATTATTACTCAATTAACTAACAGGAGGTGACAGAGGTGCCTGTGGTTAACTCCACACTCATTGAAGAACCCAGCCTTCAATCTGTACCTGCTTGGTACATTGTTACAATCAGGTACAAGGATGGGGAGAAATCAGAAATGAATAGATTTCAGCTCATTCCCTGAATAAGGGGATGAGTGTGTCACACCTTGGTGTAGCCTGTACATTTAATGAGGAATGTCAGCAAAACTCAAACAGTGCGACAGCATTCCAAAGGAAAGTTGAAATGATGGCCAAAATACTCAAGAGACAGAAAAGATATCAACAATGTGGAAATTAGACATTGTGAATTAGCACTAATAGCAGACACACCACCATCTTCAATATGACTAGATGGTAACAAATGGTCTGAGGTCATTTATTTCTTAAATACAAGAGGAACTTTTTTTTGTAATGTCTATGAATATATTGAGAGAAGCAACAGTCATTAAGCAGCATGAACATGACTAACAGAAACAATCGATGTACTTACCAAAGTGCTGTTGTACAGATGGTCATCCTCTTGGATGTTCTCGATGTTATAGTGCCTGCACCCAGGAAATGCCCCTTTAGAAAAGCAGGCAGTCACTGAGGGAGAACACTCGGGAACACAATTGCCTGAAGTTGATCGACCAGAACCCTTCTGGATCCAATTACAGACGGCTGCCAGGATGGAACGCTTGGGAACCTTGGGACTGGATGGTGATGATGTTGACGACACACTACTAAGCGAGGATGATACTCGCGAGGAGACGGTGTCCACAGGGCGATTGGGTGACTGAAACGATAATTCAGGTGACTGCAGAAATTTGTTTTTGAGAAAGTGCGTCAATGATTATATCTCAGAAAGTTCCCTCTTCCCAGTTACATCTATTGTGCCGTGAAACTCCCAGACACTTACCACACCCCCACCGAAATAAAAATGGAGGCATTGTGGATACAACAGCTGGGTCTTGAGGAGGGGAAGTAATGCATGATTCCATGATAGTTAAACTGTGAAATCTTTCCATTGGTTTTCCTCCCTCGCTCAGACAAAATCTACTCTGAAGAATGATGTCACCATCTCACATCCACTGGTTAATAAGTCAACATTGACAGTTCATCATTTAGCACGTTTGTAAATTACCCAGTTAGATTGTCAGCACATGACATACACAAATTCATCACGGCCATTACATTTGAACACTTCTGTTAGTGTTTTAACTCTCAGTTATTAAATAATCCCTTTGCTTTTCAGTTAAACACTCAGTATTTGAACACTCCTGTATCTATGCAGATATTTACTTGCCTGCCTCACCCAGTTACTCATTGTAACTTTGCAGCATCCACCTACACAGGATGAAGTTAAAACACATCCTGTGGTGCTGCGAGGCTTGAACAAGTCAAGAAAGAGCATGAGTGTAAAAAAGTATTGGTGAGCTTGCCTGAATGAGAAAGCCAGCCAGTGCAAATGCAGGCACGAGTGCGAGAGACAGAAAGAGACAGCAAGAACTAGAAACAGAGAGAGCTAGAAGGAAGGAAATTAGGAGTCACATCAATCAGGTCATTCGAATGCAGCTCTTACCAAGTGAGTGCAGAATATTGGTCATGAAGAGGCAATAAAGGCACTGAAGAGGGGAGTGTGTAAAGACCAAAAGAGGAGAATCCATAAATAGGGAGGGTATTTTAAAACAGAAATAGGATCCTAAAGACGCAGAACAGATATAATAATGGTTAACTGAACTGCTAAAAGACTGAATTGCTGACATTTCCAGGGAACAGGTGAGAGACACTTTCTACTAAAACCAGCTTACTGATAAACCTCCAGGAAACACCACCCTTCTGTAGAGAAGATGCTGAATAGCAACTAAAGGTCAACTATAGAAAAAACGAAGCCTGCAGTCAAGAGGGAATCTGGTGTGCATGCAGGGAGGTGTATTACCTTGTTGCGATTTGGGCAGCAGTTTCCCAGATTTGATCACAAAATGCTGTTTTTAATGGACTCTGCACTTTAAGCTGCTTTATCAGAAAACATTACAACAGCTCAATAGAATACCTCAAATGACTTTGATTGTCGTCTGGAACGCTTGATGTTAAAGCACATCATTTTATCATTCAATATTGTGTTCTGAAAAGGAAAAGAAGACTGAAAATAAATCAGAGGTGTGCGACGAGGGAATATATTCACCAGAAATAACGAAATATTGCTTTTCCTCTCTTTAGTGCAAGGAACTAGTTTCCAATATCAACCAGAAGGCCCAGGTGATCTTGGACAGTGAAGTCAGCAGTTCAAGCAGGAGTCTCTGGACTGCAGCATGGTTGGTTTCCTGGCCAACTTTCCTCAGCCTATCCCAGAGATGCTGAGACTAATTCAAGGACTTTTATTGTTATTTCAGTAAACAGTAGCTATCGCAGCAGACACTGGGCCTTTGTAGATTGTGTAACTCCTTTCCACCATCCTGATTTGAAGCTAGATCACATTTCCATCAGGGTCACTGGGTCAAAATCCTGGAACTTCCTTCCTAATAACATCAGAGTTCAAGAAGGAAGCTCACCATCACCTTCTCAAGGACAATTAAGGATGGGTAACAAGTGCTGGCCTTGTCATCAATACTGACATCCCATGAAGAAATGTAAAAATTCTTGGGAATCTCGGCCTAGTTTACTCTGTCTCTTCTCATAAGAGAATCCCCTCATCCCAGCAATCAGCGGAGTGAACCATTGTTGCACTCCCTCCAAGTTAAGTGTGTCCTCCCTTCCAATAAGATGACCAAAACTAGAAACAGTATTGCAGGTGTGGTCTCACTAAGACTTTATCCACGGTTGTCATTAGATTTCTTCACTCTATTACAAAGGGTTGGTGATTAAAAGGCTATCACACTATTTGCTTTCTGTACCTACATGTTAACTTGCTGATTTGTGAACAAGAACACCCAGCTTCCTCTCAATACCAAAACTGGACCAGTTGTACCTGATTTGTACCAGTACAAATCACACCAACAACTATTGCGATAAAGAAAAGTGATGGACGCTTAAATAAAGCAGCACTGAAGTCTACGATGTTTCCACACGTTGACTCTCGATGATATGAAGCCACATCACAGCTATCCTTGGGTTTAAACTGTGTTAACATGGTTACTGGTTTATGCTGTCATGGCCAGACCATTGTGAGGTCACCTGCACAATGTGCAGGACCAAAACTTATTGCATTTAAATATAAACATTGGTAGCAAAGAAATGAAGTATAGAACAAAGAACAGTACAGCACAGGAACAGGCCATTCGGCCCGCCAAGTCTGTGCCGATCTTGATGCCTGCCTAAAGTAAAATCGTCTGCACTTCCGGGGACCGTATCCCTCTATTCCCATCCTATTCATGTATTTGTCAAGATGCCTCTTAAACGTCTCTATGGTACCTGCTTCCACCACCTCCCCTGGCAACAAGTTCCAGGCACTCACCACCCTCTGTGTAAAGAACTTGCCTCGCACATCCCCTCTAAACTTTGCCCCTCTCACCTTAAACCTCTGTCCCCTAGTAACTGACTCTTCCACCCTGGGAAAAAGCTTCTGACTATCCACTCTCGCCATGCCGCTTATAACTTTGTAAACCTCTATCATGTCGCCCCTCCACCTCCGTCGTTCCAGTGAAAACAATCCGAGTTTATCCAACCTCTCCTCATAGCTAATGCCCTCCAGACCAGGCAACATCCTGGTAAACCTCTTCTGTACCCTCTCCAAAGCCTCCATGTCCTTCTGGTAGTGTGGCGACCAGAATTGCACGCAATATTCTAAGTGTGGCCTAACTAAAGTTCTGTACAGCTGCAACATGACTTGCCTATTTTTATACCCTATGCCCCGACCGATGAAGGCAAGCATGCCGTATGCCTTCTTGACTACCTTATCCACCTGCGTTGCCACTTTCAGTGACCTGTGGACCTGTACGCCCAGATCTCTCTGCCTGTCAATACTCCTAAGGGTTCTGCCATTTACTGTATACTTCCCACCTGTATTAGACCTTCCAAAATGCATTACCTCACATTTGTCCAAATTAAACTCCATCTGCCATTTCTCCGCCCAAGTCTCCAACCGATCTATATCCTGCTGTATCCTCTGACAATCCTCATCACTATCCGCAACTCCACCAACCTTTGTGTCGTCCACAAACTTACTAATCAGAGCAGCTGCATTTTCCTCCAAATCATTTATATATACTACAGACAGCAAAGGTCCCAGCACTGATCCCTGCAGAACACCACTAGTCACATCCCTCCGTTCAGAAAAGAAGGAATATTCTCTGGGATTTTAGTGCTATTTTACTGGAATTCTATGTAACCTAACCTATGTATAATCTTTAATCTTGTAGTGCATGTGTAATGTTTAATTTCTGAAAGCCATACAGAGTAAAGCTTAAGGTACTGCAACAAATTCAAGAGTGTGGGCATTTATTACCTTATCGGGTCGAATCTGTAGTTAAGTTGGACGAGACTTGTGAATAATTGTTTTTAAGTTGTTTGTCCAAACGTACGAGTTTAAATCAATTTGCAACATCCCATCATTTACAGACATAAAATAGTCACAAATTTTGCTATTTATTCCGGGGCAGACAGGTGAAGTGTTTATTTTGTCTGTGATTTAACTCGACCCCTAATGATAACCAACATGGTGGGAGAGAGTGATAGACAGAGAGAGAGGGACAGAGGTAGAGTAACAGAGAGATAGTGAGGGATAGAGACAGAAGCAGAGAGATAGAAAGTGCCAGGAGACCCTGAGACACTTTAGAAGCAGGGGGACGGGGAGACAGGCTGTGTGGGGACCCTGGGGTAACGTTACAGATAGACAGGGTAGATGCAGGTAAGATGTTTCTCCTGGTTGAGGAGTCTGGAACCAGGGGACACAATTTAAAAATAAGGGGGAAGCCACTTGGGACAGAGATGAGGAGAAATTTCATGACTCAGAGGGTTGTGAATCTTTGGAATTCTCTATCCCAGAGGGCTGTGGAAGCTCAGTCATTGAGTATGTTTAAAGCAGAGATTGACAGATTTCTAAACACCAAAGACATAAAGGGATATGAGGATTGTCTGGGAAAAAGGCATTGAAGTGAATGATCAGCCATGATAGTATTGAATGGGGGAGCAGGCTCGATGGGCTGAATGGCCTACTCCTGTTCCTGTGTTCCCAAGCTGCTGAAATAGTTTCTCCCAAACTACACCATCAGTTCCCCTTAATATCTCAACAACTTTGATCAAATCACCTTGATCCTCCTAAATTCCAGTGAAAAAATCCCCAGTTTGTGTAATATCACCTCGTAATTTAACCCTTAGAGTCCAGTTATCATTCTGGTAAATCTACACTGCACTCAAATGGACACAGACACCCCCCCACCCCCAAGTCTCTTTGGACCTCCAGTGTTTCTAGTTTTTCACCATTTGCAAAGTACTGTGTTCTAGTCTTTTTTACTGACATTGAAATCTATCTACCACAGTTTTGCCCATTTATTTAAGATATTAATATCTCTTTGTAATTTGATGCTTCCAGTTACACTGCTTACAATGCTGCCTATTTTTGTGTCATTGGTAAACTTGGGTATGTGACATTCTACCCCATCATCTTAAATCGTTAATAAATACAGCAAAACTGAGACACACACGGGCTTTACGCCAGTAGACAGGAGTGAATCATGCCATCCTCGAGGTTTTTAATTCCAGAGATATGTTTTTTTTTAGAAGAAACAGAATTCAAATTCACAACAGCCCTGTGTGGGATTTGAACTCCTGCTTTTTCAATCATCAGATCAGGCCTTCAAATTAAAACACATAAAGAGATTCATTTTCCTCCTGCTGTTGTCTGACTGTCTCAGGTTTTGTATATTGTTCCCTTCTCCTCTTCTTCCATGTGTCTGAAGTCTTTGAAGTTTGTCAGACATTGGTAAACTACTTCATGTGGTGTTGTGTAAATACCTTCAATTCTGTGTATCTGGAAGGGACACAATTCAAATTCTCACCTTATTGCATCAACCAAAAGCTGCAGGTCCATTTAAACACCCCTATTTCCTGTCTCTGCAAAGAAAGCTCACACTTCCACAATGCAGGAATGTCTGAATGGAAACAGCTTTTGACACATTTCCAAACACGTTTGCTAACACTTTTCAGGATGAAGCTAAGTTCAACTCACAGATTGCAAGCCCCAAATTGAATCTTTCAGATATAAAAAGTGACACAAATGAAATCCCAGATCTCTCTGTCCCTGCACCCATTTTAACATTGTACCATTTAGTTTATATCGCTTCTCCTCAGCCTTCCTTCCAAAATGCATCATTTTACATTTCTCAGCATTGAAATTAACCTGCCATGTGTCTGACCATTTCACCAGACTGCCTCTATCCTCCTGAAGTCTACTACTATTCCCTTCCCTGTTTATTACATTGCAGATGGCACAATGTTGAAGTTATGCCCTGTAAACCCAAGTCCAAGTCATTAATATATATCAAAAAGATCAGTGGTCCTAATCCAAACCCCTGGGGAATACCCCTGTACCACAATGTACATTGTATTCTTTTGGGCCTCCTTATCTCGAGAGACAATGGATACGCGCCTGGAGGTGGTCAGTGGTTTGTGAAGCAGCGCCTGGAGTGGCTATAAAGGCCAATTCTGGAGTGACAGGCTCTTCCACAGGTGCTGCAGAGAAATTTGTTTGTTGGGGCTGTTGCACAGTTGGCTCTCCCCTTGCGCCTCTGTCTTTTTTCCTGCCAACTACTAAGTCTCTTCGACTCGCCACAATTTAGCCCTGTCTTTATGGCTGCCCGCCAGCTCTGGCGAATGCTGGCAACTGACTCCCACGACTTGTGATCAATGTCACACGATTTCATGTCGCGTTTGCAGACGTCTTTATAACGGAGACATGGACGGCCGGTGGGTCTGATACCAGTGGCGAGCTCACTGTACAATGTGTCTTTGGGGATCCTGCCATCTTCCATGCGGCTCACATGGCCAAGCCATCTCAAGCGCCGCTGACTCAGTAGTGTGTATAAGCTGGGGATGTTGGCCGCTTCAAGGACTTCTGTGTTGGAGATATAGTCCTGCCACCTGATGCCAAGTATTCTCCGAAGGCAGCGAAGATGGAATGAATTGAGACGTCGCTCTTGGCTGGCATACGTTGTCCAGGCCTCGCTGCCGTAGAGCAAGGTACTGAGGACACAGGCCTGATACACTCGGACTTTTGTGTTCCGTGTCAGTGCGCCATTTTCCCACACTCTCTTGGCCAGTCTGGACATAGCAGTGGAAGCCTTACCCATGCGCTTGTTGATTTCTGCATCTAGAGACAGGTTACTGGTGATAGTTGAGCCCAGGTAGGTGAACTCTTGAACCACTTCCAGTGCGTGGTCGCCAATATTGATGGATGGAGCATTTCTGACATCCTGCCCCATGATGTTCGTTTTCTTGAGGCTGATGGTTAGGCCAAATTCATTGCAGGCAGACGCAAACCTGTCGATGAGACTCTGCAGGCATTCTTCAGTGTGAGATGTTAAAGCAGCATCGTCAGCAAAGAGGAGTTCTCTGATGAGGACTTTCCGTACTTTGGACTTCGCTCTTAGACGGGCAAGGTTGAACAACCTGCCCCCTGATCTTGTGTGGAGGAAAATTCCTTCTTCAGAGGATTTGAACGCATGTGAAAGCAGCAGGGAGAAGAAAATCCCAAAAAGTGTGGGTGCGAGAACACAGCCCTGTTTCACACCACTCAGGATAGGAAAGGGCTCTGATGAGGAGCCACCATGTTGAATTGTGCCTTTCATATTGTCATGGAATGAGGTGATGATACTTAGTAGCTTTGGTGGACATCCGATCTTTTCTAGTAGTCTGAAGAGACCACGTCTGCTGACGAGGTCAAAGGCTTTGGTGAGATCAATGAAAGCAATGTAGAGGGGCATCTGTTGTTCACGGCATTTCTCCTGTATCTGACGAAGGGAGAACAGCATGTCAATAGTCGATCTCTCTGCACGAAAGCCACACTGTGCCTCAGGGTAGACGCGCTCGGCCAGCTTCTGGAGCCTGTTCAGAGCGACTCGAGCAAAGACTTTCCCCACTATGCTGAGCAGGGAGATTCCACGGTAGTTGTTGCAGTCACCGCGGTCACCTTTGTTTTTATAGAGGGTGATGATGTTGGCATCGCGCATGTCCTGGGGTACTGCTCCCTCGTCCCAGCACAGGCATAGCAGTTCATGTAGTGCTGAGAGTATAGCAGGCTTGGCACTCTTGATTATTTCAGGGGTAATGCTGTCCTTCCCAGGGGCTTTTCCGCTGGCTAGAGAATTGATGGCATCACTGAGTTCCGATTTGGTTGGCTGTATACAGTCAGTACAAAAGCAGGGAGGTTATGCTGAACATTTATAAAGCTCTAGTTAGGCCCCAATTGGAGAATTGTGTCCAGTTCTGGTCACCACACTTTAGGAAGGAGGTGAGGGTCCTTGAGAGGGTGCAGAGGAGATTTACCAGAATGGTTCCAGGGATGAGGGATTTGAGCTACAAAGTTAGGTTGGAAAAGCTGGGTTTGATCTCTTTCGAACAATGCAGATAGAGGGGAGATTGAATAGAAGTCTATAAGATTATGTCAGGCATAGATACCGTCCTCCAGTCTGAACCAACCATTCACCACTACTCTCTGTGTTCTATCCCTTATCCAATGTCGTATCCACTCTGTCCCTGTCCCGTTCATTCCATGAACATTCATTTTGCTAACTAGTCAATTATGAGGCACCATTATGAACTCCCCATGAGGAAATTGGTCCCAGAGCACAGAAAAACACAAACACAGAAAAACACACACAGACAGACAATGAGCATCTGCAACAAGAGAGAATCCAACCACCTCCCCTTGGCATTCAAAGCATTATCCCATCGCTGAATCCCCCAGCATCAACATCCTGAGGAAACACTCACCAGAAACTGAGCTGAAGAAATCACATCAATACTGTGGCTACAAGTGACTCACCCCCTGACTCCCCAAAGCCTTTCCACCACCTACAAGACACAAGTCAGGTGTGTGATGGTATCTCTCCACTTGCCTGGATGAGTGCAGCACCGACAACACTCCAGAATCTCGACACCATCCAGGACAAAGCAGCCCACTTGATTGGGACCCCATCCACCACTTTAAACTTTAATCAGATCACCCCTTAACCTTCTAAATTCCAGGGATACAGAGTAAAGCTCCATCTACACGGTCCCATCAAATGCTGCCAAGCTATTAGTTAGCTATTGAGTAAATCTCTGTCTTCTCTGTTCTATAAAACACTCCCAGGGAAGGTGCAGTGTGGGGTTAGATACAGAGTAAAGCTGCCTCTATATATGACTCTCTTTCTCCTCCTCCATCCAGATGGAGAGAGTAACAGTGAGAAAGACAGGGATAGATATAGCGAGAGAATAACAGAAAGAGGGAAGGATAGCAATGGGGAGAGAGTACCAGAGAGAAAGAGGAAGAGATTGGGATGGAGAGTGTCGGTCAGTGTTCCTGCAAAGCTGTGTGCAGCATCCTTGAGGGAATGACACAGCGAGAGATTGGCATTGAGAGGGTACAGAGGGAGAGAGATAGATGGAGGGAGAGAGAGAGGTAGAGACAGGGAGAGGCAGAGACAGGGAGAGGCAGATAGAGAGGTAGAGACAGGGAGAGGGAGAGAGAGAGGTAGAGACAGGGAGAGGCAGAAAGAGAGGTAGAGACAGAGAGAGGGAGAGAGAGAGGTAGAGACAGGGAGAGGCAGAAAGAGAGGTAGAGACAGGGAGAGGCAGAGTGACAGAGGCAGAGAGAGAGAGAGAGAGGCAGAGAGAGAGAGGCAGAGAGAAAGAAATAGTGTGGGAGTGACAGAAAGAGAGTCATGGACAGAGAGTGAGAGGAGAGACAGAGAGAGAGAAAAAGAGAGAGAGAGAGACAGGAAGGGGTATGGAGAAAGAGCCGGTGAGAGAGACGGAGAGCACAAGAGAGGCAGAGACAGAGAGAGAGATGGTGCAAGGGAGGCACAAATAGAGTGATGGACAGAGGCAGAGAAAGAGACAGAGAGAGGGGGAGAGGCAGTGGCAGATAGAGAGGTAGTGTAGATAGAGAGGGAGACAGAGAGAGACAGACAGTGAGAGATGGATAGGGACAGACAGCGACAAAGGGAAAGAGAGAGGGAAAGAGGGAGAAGCAGAGAGAGAGAGTGATGGGGAAAGACAATGAGAAAGTCAGGTGGGGAAGAGGCAGAGAGGGAGAGGCCGCAGAGAGAGGGAGAGACGCAGAGAGAGAGGGAGAGACGCAGAGAGAGAGGGAGAGACGCAGAGAGAGAGGGGAAGAGATGCAAAAGAGGGGGAGAGACGCAGAGAAAGGGAGAGAGATGCAGAGAGAGGGAGGAGACGCAGAGAGAGGGGGAGAGACGCAGAGAGAGGGGGAGAGACGCAGAGAGAGGGGGAGAGATGCAGAGAGAGGGGGAGAGACGCAGAGAGAGAGGGAGAGACGCAGAGAGAGGGAGAGACGCAGAGAGAGGGAGAGACAGAGTAAAAGGAGAGAGAGAGACAGAGAGATGGTGAGGCAGAGAGAGAGAGGGAGCGATGGTGTGAGAGAGACAAAGAGTCATAGACAGAGGCAGAGAAAGAGAGAGGGAGAGACAGAGAAAGAGGGAGAGACAGAGAGAGAGAAAGAAACAGAGAGGGAGGGAAGGAGAGAGAGAAAGTGATGAAGAGAGGGAGGAAGTGTGAGAGAGACGGAGAGACCAGGGAGAATTAAAAAAGGAAACTTGTGTTGAATTATTGATCCTTGCATTGTGGAATGTTTTAGTATTTGGTGAGAATGTTGATCCAGTGAAATTTTGTCCCAGTGGGATGAATAGAATCTATATTAGCTTATTACAACAGTAAGATACCGTGTGTACTGAGTGTAATGTTTACAGTTTCCACTCATATAATATACTTTGCTGTCTATATTGTATAAAATGATGATGGGCTGAGATAGAGTGGATAGGAAGGACCCATTTCCCTCAGCAGAGGGGTCAATAACCAGGGACAGAGATTTCAATATTTCCAAATCAATATCATGAGGGTGTGATGGCTCCCACAGTGGAATAGCTTGCTGGATGTTTATAATGGAGTGTTTTCCTTCTGGATCATCAGAACCGGCCGCCTGGGTCCCAACTTCATCCACATTTCTCCCTCTCTACTAATATTTCACTCTACACACCTATCTTTCTCTGTTTGTGTACACAGGAGTGAAGGATTACATCAAATTAATATATCTTACATTCTCCCTTTCAATCCACCCCAACAATCTCTCTCTCTCCAACCTTGTCCCTCTCTACAGCACTCTCTCTCTGCCTGCATATCTAACCCTCACTCCCTCTGTCTCTCTCCCAGTGTCAGAGACAGCAGGAGGGAGAGATAGAGAGAGGAGGACAGAGAGAGACACAGCGAACAACCCCAGCTTCTCCAATCTATCCACGTAACTGAAGTCCCTCATCCCTGGAACCAGGCTTGTGAATCTTTTCTGCACCCTCTCTAATGCCTCCACATCCTTCCTCAAGTGCAGTGCGCAGAATTGGACAATACTCCAGTTGAGGCCAAACCAGTGTTTTACACAGGTCTGACATAGCCTCATTGCTTTTATATTCTGTCTGTATTTCTAAAGTCGAGGACACCTTATCCCTTTTAACCACATTCTCAACCTGCCCTGTCACCTTCAGTGATGTGTGTACAAATACCCCCCTAGATCTGTCTGTTCCTGCACCTCCTTTAGAATTCTATCATTTACTTTATATCGTCTCTCCTCCTTTTTCCTCCCCGTGGTTCTTAATGAACACATCACGAATGTCTTCAAAGAGGGTACGACACAGACATTGTAGTCAATGAGGAAGGGTTTGAAATATTGAATGGGATAAACAGTGAGAGAGGAAATATTAAGGGGTTTAGCATCTTTGAAAGCTGATAATTCACCAGACTCAGATTGTTAAGAGGTACAAGGGAGGAAATAGCAGAGGCTCTGACCATCATTTTCCAATCCTCTCTGGTTACAGTCGTGCTGCCAGAGGACTGGAGGACTGTGTATGTTGTACTGTTGTTTAACAAGGGAGAAAGTAATAGACTGAGTAATTACAGGTCACCCAGCCTAATCATAGTGGTGGGAAAATTATTGGGTACAAGGGAATGATTGATTCCTTTCTAGTACTGTGTGTCTCAGTGTCTCCATGTCTGTTTCTCTGTCAGATTTTAAGCACTACCTTTACATTGGTGAGGAGTCAGTCTCTGAAATAAATGTCCCAGTGTTGTGGTAACATAAAATGGCCACCGAGAACCAACCTAAAATGGCTGATTGATGTTTGAGAGAGAGAGAGACAGACAGAGAAAGAGAGAGACAGACAGAGAGACACAGACCGAGACACAGAGAGTGATAGCAGGATATTTGTCGTAGGACAGAAGAAAAGGAGGAGGCAATTTGGCCCCTCAACACTGTTCTGTCATTCAATGAGCTCATGGCTGATGTGTGATCTAACTCCATGTACCTATCTTTGCCCCTTAATACCTTTGGTTAATAAAAAATCTATCAAACTCAGATTTAAAAATGAACAAGTGTCTCAGCATCAATTGCCGTTTGTGGAAGAGATTTCCAAACTGATACCACACCTGGTGTGTTGAAATGTTTCTTCATTTCACTCCTGAAATGTTTTCAGACTAGGTTTATATTTTTAGACTATGCCCCCAAGTTCCTGACTCTGCAGCCAATGGGAATTGTTACTCTCTGTCCACCCTATCAGTTTCCCTTATTATATTGAAAACAATCATCAAATCACCCCATAACCTTCTAAATTCCAGGGATACACAGTAAAGCTCCAGCTACACTGTCCCATTAAACATTTCCAAGTCAAGCACAATGTTGGGTTTGACACAGAGTAAATTTCCCTCTACACTGTCCCATCACACACTCCCAGGGCAGGAACATCATGGGGTGGATACAGAGTGAATCTCACTCTACACTGTCCGATAGAGACAGAGAGAGAGACAGAAAGAGAGAAACAGAGAGACACAGACTGACAGGGTGACTGAGAGAGAAAGAAGGATATTAAACAGGGGATACTGGAAGAGGAGGATGCAATTTAACCCCACAACTCTGTTCCGGCATTCAATGAGATCATGGCAGATCTGTGTTCTAACTTAGACCATATATCCTGCCTTTGCCCCTTATCTCTGAATATCTTTGGTAAATAAGAATCTATCCAACACAGGTTTAAAAATTACCCAATAAGCCAGCATGAAATTTCCACAACCAATATCATGAGGGTGTGATGGCTCCTACAGTGAAATAGCTTGCTGGATGCTTAAAATGGAGGCTATTCCTTCTAGATCATTAAATGTGTCCGCCTGGGCCCCAAAATCATCTACATTTCTCCCTCTCCCGATGTTTCTCTCTCCAACTCTATCTCTTAAATGTTTGTGTACACAGCAGTGAAGGATTACATCAAAATAATATATCTTACATTATCCTTTTCATCCACCTCAACAAAGTCTCTCTCTCCAAATTTGTCCCTCTCTACAGCCCTCTCTCTGCCTTCATATCTAACCCTCTCTCCCTCTGTCTCTCTCCTAGTGTCAGAGATAGCAGGAGGGAGAGACAGAGAGAGGAAGACAGAGAGAGAATGTTGAAGGAACTGTACTCTGTTCCTAAGCTGTGCTGAACCTGCTCTGGGAGTGTTTAATGGGCTACATTAATCGGCCGTGTACAGTCCTGCATCAGACTGTGAAGAAGCAGAACATGTTCAGTGTACAACGGGTCAAAGGGAAAGATTCACTCCTGTCTGCTACTGGGAAGAGAGACTGACCTTAACATCAAGGCAGCGTTTGACTGAGTGTGGCATCGAGGAGCCCGAGTAAAACTCAGTGGGAATCGGGGGGAAAACTCCCCACTGGTTGGAATCATACCGAGCACAAAGGAAGATGGTTTTGGTTGTTGGAAGTCAATCATCTCATTCCCAGGCCTTCACTGCAGGAGTTTATCAGGGTAGTGTCCTCAGCCCAACCATCTTCAGCTGAGATCCCAGCAGAAAATGCTGGATATACTGAGCAGGTCAAGCAGCATCTGTGGAGAGAGAAACAGAGTTAGTGATTCAGCTCGATGGATTCCAGATTTCCAGCATCCACAATATTTTGCCTCAGATAATGAACCAATCCAGAGCCACATGCACCAAGACCCGGACTACATTCAGGTTTGGGCCGACCAGTGGGAAGCAACATTCACGTCACACAAGTGCCAGGCAATGACCATCTGCAACAAGAGAGAATCCAACCACCTCCCCTTGGCATTTAAAGCATTATCCCATCGCTCAGGGACAGAGAGCGAAAGAAGAATATTTCAATTTTCAAAAGCATTTGATGAGGACAATCTTCGATTTAAAAACGACAATTAATTCTGCATCAATGTGCGTGTGCAGAAGACACGTTCCAAACTACTACCACCTTTTGCCTGGAGTGTCAGATTAACCTGGGTCACTCACTGTGCCCGGCTCAGACTCAAGACTCACCTGCCTCAGTCACTGAGACACTCCTGTATCACTTGCATTAATGTAAGCGGATGCCGGGTTTGGGAGCAGGACAGGCACACGGGATTAGGACGACTGCTCATGTGGAGGATAAGCATCAGTAATCCCTCAGAGAATCAGAACAGACCAGCGAGACTCAGAAAAGGAAACTTGTGTTGAATTTGTGAGCTTTGTATTGTGGAATGTTTTAGTATTTGGTGAGAGTTTGCAGCCAGTGAAATTTTGCCCCAGTGAGATGAATAGATACTATATGACTTCATTACAATAGTTAAGTACCGTGTGTACTGTAAATATGGACTGAAATCACAAATCACAATGTTACTGATCAATTTTCAGCTGAATACTACGACTACAGTTTTACCTGCTATCCTGTGAGAATGTACATAAGACACGATGGGATGAAGTCAAAGTGGACACTGTTGAATTTGCTTGCTTGATCTTTGTGGGAACACAAGGGTTCAGTAAGTTAAAAATATTAAATGGTCAATTCACTTGTACAAATAAACACTTCCCAGACATCACTGTGGAATGTGCTAGATGCTGCATTCCCAAGACAAGATATGGACAGTCAATGACAGAAAAAAATGAAGTGATGGGGGAGGAGCTGGAGAGTGCGACTAACTGGACTGCTCTTCAAAAGAGATAGCACAGATTCAATGGGTCGAATCCCCTCAGACTGTGTTATAGTACGCTATGATTCGACGGTCCTCTTCTGAGAGAGAGAGAGAGAGAGAGAGAGAGAGAGAAAGCGATGGGTTCAGGAGAGAGAGAGAGATCGGGTGAGGGAGAGAGAGAGATGGGGTGAGGGAGAAAGAGTTGGGGTGAGGGACAGAGAGAGAGAGAGACACACAGGGAGAGGGAGAGGAATAAAACATCCCAAAGGGATGGAACAGGCTCGAGGGGCCGATCGGCCTCTTCCTGTCTTCCGAAGCGCTTTATAAATATTACACACTGAAATAAACAAGGTCATGATGATAATTGAGAAAATAAAATGGAATTAATGAACAATAGTTTCTCCTTTAAAATTATTAATCCGAATTCACAATATGACTTGTGTGAATTTGGGCTTGAAAGATAATTTGCTGTTTATTAACATCACTGAATAAATAAATATTGGAAGATTCAATGTCACTTTGTTCCCATCCTTGTTCAAACTCCAACTGACTCACTCGAAGGTTTAAACCTAAGCAGCAGTTCTGGCGGTGCGGGGTCCCTTTAAGAGATTGGGACTGACCCTCTCCCTGCTCCCCCCCCCCCACCCCACTCGGGGTCACAGTGCTGGGTCAGGGGTTACAGACTGCACGGACACTGGGATTGACCAAAGACCCACTGACCCCAAAGACAAGAAAAGTAAAGCAAAAATTCCCCTGCCCCCTGTGAAATCAGATTGACAATAAATTTAAACCCCGAGAGTGAAATATAAAAGGAGAAAAGAGAGAATTTGATCTTTGTAAAAACATGATTTACACAGAGGGAAGTGTTTGTGTTTATCTGTCTAAGTTGGTCAATGTGAATATATGTGTCTCTGTGTGGGTTTCTCTCTCTCTCGGTCAGTGCGAATGGATGTGTCTGACTGTGGATTTCTATGTGTGTGTGTGTTTATCTGGACATGTTAGTCTGCCTGTGTTTATGTGACTGTCTTTGTGTCTGTGTGTGTCTTTGTGTCTCTGTGTTTGTGTTTCCAATGCTGGATGTGAGGGTGGGAGAGGACACAGAAGGACACTCTCTAATCTCTTATTAAAGATCTTTCATCTTCACAACTCCGATGAATAGACAGAAATCTCCTCCACAAAATATCCAGCAGTTGTATCTTAATACTTGTCAGGACAGAAGTGCCTCTCTCAAACACGGCCTATGTTAGGTTTAGATGGGCTGATGATATCAAGTTAGGTGGGACAGTAAACTGTGAGGAGGGCACAAAGAGACTGCAAAGGGAGATTGACAGGTTAAGTGAGCGGGCAAGAAAGTGGCAGCTGGAATATCATGTGGAGAGATGTGAGGTTCTTCACTTTGACAGGAAGAATAGAAACACAGAACATTTTTCAAATGGTGAGAAATTATGAAATGTTGGTGTTCAGAGGGATTTGGGTGTCCTTGTACATAAATCACAGAAAGTTAACATGCAGGTACAGCAAATGGAGTGTTGGCCTTTATTGCAAAGGGGTTAGAGTACAATAGTGAGGAAGTCTTGCTGTAATGGGACAGGGTTTGGTGAGCCCACACCTGGAGAGAGACGGAGTGAAGGAGAAGGTGAGAAATAAGAAGTCCCAAAGGTGTCACACAGGGTGCATTATAAAACAAAATCTGACACCAAACCCACAGAAGTTGAGATTAAGGCTGATGACCAAAAGCTTGGTCAAAGAGGTTAGTTTTAAGGAACGTCTTTAAGCAGGAATGAGAGATAGAGACGGAGAGGTTTAGGAAAGGAATTCCCCAGTGTTAACAGGCAGTGACATTAATTCCTGATTGCCGGTAGAGATTTGCTAGGAAAGGGTATTAATGTTTACGGAGCCGAGACAGCTCGATGTGGAGAAGGAGCAAATCAGCCATGACCTGAGTGAATGGGCTGGACAGGTTCGAGGGGCTGAATGGCCTCCTCCTGTCTTCCTCAGGGCTTTAGTAATATCACTGCCAATGTACTGATGGTTTCCTGTTTGAAAAGAGCTGACCAGGTCGGGGGTTCTCTCTGGTCTCCCCTAAACCCTCCCGACAGCCTTGGAACGACTCATGGATTCATGTCGAATGGAACTGAAACATACAAGATTCTGAGGGGACTTTACAGGGCGGATGCTGGGAGGATGTTCCCCTTGTGGGGGAGTCTAGAACGAGGGGGGCACAGTTTAAAAATAAAGGGTCTCCCATTTATGACAAAGATGAGGAGGAATTTTTTTTCTCTCAGTGGTTGGCTAGACTTTGGAATTCTCTTCCCCAGAGAGCAGTGGAGGTTGGGTCATTGAATATATTCAAGGCTGAGTTAGACAGATTTATGATCAACAAGGGAGTCACGGGTTATGGGGGGCAGGCAGGAAAGTGGAGTTAAGGTCACTATCAGATCAGTCATGATCTTATAGAATGGCAGAACAGGCTTGATGGGCTGAATGGCCTACTCCTGTTCCTATTTCTTATGATCTTGTGTATAAAATGGAGGGTTTTCTCTCCACTTTTTGAACCATTTTTATAGCAGATACAGGGCCATGTGTAATATAAACACAGACAGGGTCTAGTGCAGACCTAACTAGTGCATTGATAACTGAGACTAGTGTAAAAGGTATCAAGGATACAGAATTCTAAATATACATTCAGGGGAAATTTTTTTCGGCCAGTATCTGGCAAGGTCAACAAGAGATGGGTCAGTTTGACACTTAGTTTTAGGGAATGAAGCTGATTGAAAGTGATTTAGAAAAAGTGGACTGGAAAAAGCTACTTGAAGGTAAATCAGTGTCAGAGCAGTGAGAGGGAATCATTTCATCTTGGAGGATTTATTATTCCAGAGTTATTTTTTATTTTCAGAGAAATTCAAATTCACAAGAGCCCAATGTGGGATTTGAACTCCTGCTTTTTCAGTCATTAGCTCAGGTTTTCAGATTACAAACTGTAAAAGACATTCACCTTCCTCCTGTTGTTACCTGACTGTCTCAGCTTTTGTATATTGTCCCCAATCTTGTTCTTTCATGTGTCTAAAGACTTTGATGTTATTCAGACATTGGTAAACCACTTCATTCTCTCAGGACATCGGCTTAAAGACCTTCAGGGACACAATCCACAATCTAATTCACACCCTATTCAAGCAACCAAAATCTTCAACTCCATTCAAACACCCCGATATCCTGTCCCTGCACAGATAACTGACAGTTCCACAATGCAGGAATGTCTGAATGAGAAACCACATTTACCTGACACAATCCAAGCTCCAAATTGAATCATTAAGACATCGAAAATACCACAGAAATGTGACATGTCCCTTGTAACAGTGAGACTGAAACATTTCAGGGAACTATTCAACCAAGAAGGATTCCGAGAAAAGTCAGGATCAGGATTGAAAGAGAAAGAGAGAGTGAAATGGAGAGAGAGAGTGAGAGAAAGAGACACTGTCAGCTCCTGTATGTGGAAGGCCTCTCTGTTCCTTCACCCATTTTAACATTGTACCATTTAGTTTCGATTGCCTCTCCCACAGTCTTCCTTCCAAAATCCATCACTTCACATTTCTCAGCATTGAAGTTAACCTGCCATGTGTCTGTCCAAATTACCAGACTGCCAACAGCCTCCTGAAGTCTGCTACTATTCTCTTCTCTCTCTGCTACATTTCCAAAGATTTGTGTCATCTACAAACGTTAAAGTTCTGCCCCGTAAACCCAAGTCAAGTCATTAATATACAGAGTAAAGCTCCCTCTACACTGTCCCATCAAACAGTCCCAGGGCAGGAAGATCATGGGGTGGATACAAGAGTGAATCTCGCTCCACACTGTCCGAAACAGACAGAGAGAGAGAGAGACAGAAAGAGAGAAACAGAGAGACACAGACCGACAGGGTGACTGAGAGTGAAAGAAGGATATTTAACATCGGACATAGGAAGAGGAGGCAATTTAACCCCTCAACCCTGTTCCAGCATTCAATGAGATCAGGGCTGATCTGTGATCGAACTAACACCATATATCCCGCCTTTGCCCCTTATCTCTTAATACCTTTGGTTAACAAGAATCTATCAATCACAGATTTAAAAATTAACAATTAAGCCAGCATGAATTCCTGTTTACAGAAGAGAGTTCCAAAATTGCAAAGAAATCCAAAGGAATGATTGGACAGGCTGGGGTTGTTTTCTTTGGAACAGAGGAGGCTGAGGGGAGATTGAGTTGAGGTGTATAAAATTATGAGGGGCCTCGATAGAGTGGATAGGAAGGACCTATTTCCCTTAGCACAGAGGTCCATAAGCGGGGACATAGATTTCAAAACTTCCACAACCAATATCATGATGGTATGATGGCTCCCACAGTGGAATAGCTTGCTGGATGTTTAAAATGGAGGATAGTCCCTCTGGATCTCTCCTGATGTTTCCCTCCCCATATCTATCTCTTATATGATTGTGCACACAACAGTGAAGCATAACATCAAATTATTATATCTTGCATTCACCCTTTTCAATCCACCCCAACAATCTCTCTCCCTCCATCTATATTTCTCCCTCTCCCAGGATATTTCACACTCCATGCCTATCTCTTCGATGTCTGTGTACACAGGAATAAAATTTACATCAAAGTAAGATTATATTTTACATTTGCCCTTTCAAACTCACCAAACAATCTCTCTCTCTCTCCCCAACGTTATCTCTCTGTCTGTGAACAGAGTGACTGTGGAGGGTCTGTCCACAGATCCCTGAAGTTAACAGGACAGCTAGATTAGCTGGTTAAAAAGGCATATGGGACACTTTCCTTTATTGTCTGATGTATAGAATATAAGAGCAGGGAGGTTATGTCAGAACTGTATAAAACACTAGTTAGACCACAGCTAGAGTACTGTGTACAGTTCTGGTCACCACATTACAGGAAGGATGTGATCACACGAGAGAGGGTACAGAGGAGATTTACAGAGGATATTATCAGGATTGGAGAATTTTAACTATGAGGAAAGATTGGACAGGCTGGAATTGTTTTCTTTGGAACAGAGGAGGTTGAGGGGAGATTGAATTGAAGTGTATAAAATGATGATGGGCCTAGATAGAGTGGATAGGAAGGACCCATTTCCCTTCACAGAGGGGGTCAATATAACCAGGGAAGCCCATAGATTTGAATTAATTGTTAGCAGGATTAGCGGGGAGTTGAGAGTAATTTTTTCACTCAGCGGGTGCTGGGGGTCTGGAACTCACAGCCTGAAAGGGTGGTGGAGGCAGAAACCCTCACTGCATTTAAAAAGTACTCAGATATGAACTTACCGTGCTGCAACCTAAAATGGAGGAAAGAGTCAGGCCGATTAGAGACCAGAGAGATAAGCCGTGATGATTTGAAATACCTCGATCAAACCTCCTCTCGAGTTTCCTTTCTCTATGGAGAACAACCCCAGTTTCTCCAATCTATCCACGTAACTGAAGTCCCTCATCCCTGGAACCTTGCTCGTGAATCTTTTCTGCACCCTCTCTATTGCCCCCACATCCTTCCGAAAGTGTGGTGTCCAGGATTGGACAATACTCCAGTTGAGGTGAAACCAGTGTTTTACAAAAGGTCCATCATATCTTCCTTGCTTTTATACTCTGAGCCTCTATTTACAAAGCCTGGGATCCAATCTGCCTTTTAACCACTTTCTCAACTAGCCCTGCCACCTTCAATTTGTGCACAGATATCCCCAGGTCTCTCTGTTCCGGCACCCACTTCCTTCTGTTCTTAGCTTCTCATGACAGAGAGGGACTGGAGGACAGGGAGGTCTAGAAAGAAGGAGGGGGAGAGAGAGCCAACAAACTGTAAACACGTCTGGGAACACCACCACCTGCAAGTTTCCCTTCAAGTCACACACCATCCTGACTTGGAACTATATCGCTGTTCCTTCACTGTGACTGGGTCAAAATCCCGGAACTCCCTTCCTAACAGCACTGAGAAAGAGGAAGAGATTGGGATGGAGAGTGTCGGTCAGTGTTCCTGCAAAGCTGTGTGCAGCAGCCTGGAAGGTGCCACGCAGGTCCTGTTCCGTGATAAATAACACATGTCTGCAAAGATTCTTAAAAATTTAAAGGGACTGCGCACGGGACAAAAAAATTTGCCGTGCACAACAACTAAATTGTTTTTGGAACATTGAAGCCAGATGTAGCTCAATGGGTAATAATCCTGCCTCTGAGTTATACGTTTGTGGGTTCAGGTCTGAACATTAAATCTAGGTTGATGTCACCCAACAGAAAATCAGAACAGACCAGCAAGACTCAGAAAAGGAAATGTGTGTTAAATTTGTGAGCCTCACTTTCTGGAATGTTTTAGTCTTTGGTCAGAATGTTAACCCAGTGAAATTTTGCCCCAGTGGGATGAGAGTTATCTGAATAGAGATTATAACATCTTATTGAAGGTACCGTGCGTACCGAGTATAACAATATTTATAGCATCCCATCAAAAAATGTCTTTGCTGGGTGTGGGATCAGGGTTTGATATTTTCAAAACACTTTTGATAAGGTCAATCTGAGATTTAAAAATGAACTATTGATACATCAATGGGCGTTTACAGAAGACAGTTCCAAACTAACACCACCTTTAGTGTGTAGAGGTGTTTCCTAACTTCACTCCTGAAAGGTCTGCCTCGAATTTTGAGACTATGCTCACTCATCCCAGACTCCCCACAAACATAAAAACAGACTGTAAAAGTTTCTATCGGTACGTCAACAGGAAACGTTTGGCTGAGACAAATGTGGGTCCATTACAGGCAGAGTCAGGAGAATTTATAATGGGGAATAGAGAAATGGCAGTGAAGCTAAATGATGACTTTGTGTCTGTCTTCACTGAGGAAGATACAAGAAATCTCCCAGAATTAGAGATCCAAAGGATTAGGGGGAAATGAGGAATTGAAGGAAATTAGTATTAGTAAGAAGGTTGTATTGGAGAAATTAATGGGACTGAAGGTTGATAAGTTCCCAGGACCTGATATTCTACATCCCAGAGTGTTGAAAGAGGTAGCTATGGAGATAGTGGATGCATTAGTGATCATCTTCCAAAGACATAATGGGATAGGAGGATAGTCTGGGAAAAAGGCATTGAAGTGGATGATCAGCCATGATAGTATTGAATGGCGGAGTAGGCTCGATGGGCTGAATGGCCTACTCCTGTTCCTATGTTCCCAAGCTGCTGAAATAGTTTCCCTGAAACAACCCCATCAGTTCCCCTTAATATCTCAACAACTTTGATCAAATCACTTTGATCCTCCCAAATTCCAGGGAATACATCAATAGTTTGTGTAATATCACCTCGTAATTTAACCCTTGGAGTCCAGTTATCATTCTGGTAAATCTACACTGCACTCAAGTGGAAACAGACCCCCCAAGTCTCTTTGAACCTCCAGTGTTTCCAGTTTTTCACCATTTATAAAGTAATCTGTTCTAGTCTTTTTTACTGACATTGAAATCTAACTACCACAGTTTTAACCATTCACTTCAGATATTAATATCTCTTTGTAATTTGATGCTTCCAGCTACACTGCTTACAATGCTGCCTATTTTTGTGTCATTGGTAAACTTGGGGATGTGGCATTCTACCCCATCATCTTAAATCATTAATAAATACAGCAAAACTGAGACACACACGGGCTTTGCACTAGTAGACAGGAGTGAATCATTCCAACCCAGAGGTTTTTTAATTCCAGATTTATGTTTTTTTTTTCGAAAAAGCAGAATTCAAATTCACAACAGCCCTGTGTGGGATTTAAACTTCTACTTTTTCAATCATCAGCTCAGGCCTTCAAATTAAAACACATAAAGAGATTCATTTTCCTCCTGCTGTTGTTTGACTGTCTCAGGTTTTGTATATTGTTCCCTTCGCCTCTTCTTCCATGTGTTTGAAGTCTTTGAAGTTTGTCAGACATTGGTAAACTACTTCATGTGGTGTTCTGTAAATACCTTCAATTCTGTGTATCTGCAAGGGACACAATTCAAATTCTCACCTTATTGCATCAACCAAAGCCTGCAGGTCCATTCAAACAACTCTATTTCCTGTCTCTGCAAAGAGAGCTCACACTTCCACAATGCAGGAATGTCTGAATGGAAACAGCTTTTGACACATTTCCCAACACGTTTGCTGACACTTTTCAGGATGAAGCTAAATTCAATTTAGAGATTACAAGCCCCAAATTGAATCTTTAAGATATAAAAAGTGACACAAATGAAATCCCAGATCTCTCTGTCCCTGCACCCATTTTAACATTGTACCATTTAGTTTATATCGCTTCTCCTCAGCCTTCCTTCCAAAATGCATCATTTGACATTTCTCAGCATTGAAGTTAACCTGCCCTGTGTCTGACCATTTCACCAGACTGCCTCTATCCTCCTGAAGTCTACTACTATTCCCTTCCCTGTTTATTACATTGCAGATGGTGTAATGTTGAAGTTATGCCCTGTAAACCCAAGTCCAAGTCATTAATATATATCAAAAAGATCAGTGGTCCTAATCCAAACCCCTGGGGAATACCCCTGTACCACAATGTACACTGTATACAGTCAGTACAAAAGCAGGGAGGTTATGCTGAACATTTATAAAGCTCTGGTTAGGCCCCAATTGGAGAATTGTGTCCATTTCTGGTCACCACACTTTAGGAAGGAGGTGAGGGTCCTTGAGAGGGTGCAGAGGAGATTTACCAGAATGGTTCCAGGGATGAGGGATTTTAGCTACAAAGTTAGGTTGGAAAAGCTGGGTTTGATCTCTTTAGAACAAAGGAGATTGAGGGGAGATTGACTAGAAGTCTATAAGATTATGTCAGGCATAGATACCGTCCTCCAGTCTGAACCAACCATTCACCACTACTCTCTGTGTTCTATCCCTTATCCAATGTCGTATCCACTCTGTCCCTGTCCCGTTCATTCCATGAACATTCATTTTGCTAACTAGTCAATTATGAGGCACCATTATGACCTCCCCATGAGGAAATTGGTCCCAGAGCACAGAAAAACACAAACACAGAAAAACACACACAGACAGACAATGAGCATCTGCAACAAGAGAGAATCCAACCACCTCCCCTTGGCATTCAAAGCATTATCCCATCGCTGAATCCCCCAGCATCAACATCCTGAGGAAACATTCACCAGAAACTGAGCTGAAGAAATCACATCAGTACTGTGGCTACAAGTGACTCACCCCCTGACTCCCCAAAGCCTTTCCACCACCTACAAGTCACAAGTCAGGTGTGTGATGGTATCTCTCCACTTGCCTGGATGAGTGCAGAACCTACAACACTCCAGAATCTCGACACCATCCAGGACAAAGCAGCCCACTTGATTGGGACCCCATCCACCACTTTAATCTTTAATCAGATCACCCCTTAACCTTCTAAATTCCAGGGATACAGAGTAAAGCTCCGTCTACACTATCCCATCAAATGCTGCCAAGCTATTAGTTAGCTATTGAGTAAATCTCTGTCCTCTCTGTTTTATCAAACACTCCCAGGACAGGTACAGTGTGGGGTCAGATACAGAGTAAAGCTGCCTCTATATTTGCCTCTCTTTCTCCTCCTCCATCCAAATGGAGAGAGTAACAGTGAGAAAGACAGGGATAGATATAGCGAGAGAATAGCAGAGAGAGGGATGGATAGCAATGAGGAGAGAGTACCAGAGAGAAAGAGGAAGAGATTGGGATGGAGAGTGTCGTCAGTGTTCCTGCAAAGCTGTGTACAACAGCCTGGAAGGTAAGACACAGCGAGAGATTGGGATTGAGAGGGTACAGAGGGAGAGAGATAGATCGAGGGAGAGAGAGGGGTAGAGACAGGGAGAGGCAGAGACAAGGAGAGGCAGATAGAGAGGTAGAGACAGGGAGAGGCAGATAGAGAGGTCGAGACAGGGAGAGGTAGAGCGCCAGAGGCAGAGAGAGAGACAGGGAGGGACAGATGGTGTAAGGGAGGCACATATAGAGTCATGGACAGAGGCAGGGACAGAGGCAGAGAAAGAGAGAGAAAGAGAGAGGGAGAGAGACAAAAAGAGAGAGAGAGAGAAAGGGAGGGAGACACAGGAAGTAGCAGAGAAAGAGGGAGAAGCAGAGAGAGAGTGATGGGGAAAGAAAATGAGAAAGTCAGGCAGGGGAAGAGTCAGAGAGAGAGGGAGATGGACAGAGAGAGGAAGACAGAGAGAGAATGTTGAAGGAACTGTACTCTGTTCCTAAGCTGTGCTGAACCTGCTCTGGGAGTGTTTGATGGGCTACATTAATGGGCCGTGTACAGTCCTGTATCAGGCTGTGAAGAAGCAGAACATGTTCAGTGTACAACGGGTCAAAGGGAATGATTCACTCCTGTCTGCTACTGGGAAGAGAGACTGACCTTAACATCAAGGCAGCGTTTGACTGAGTGTGGCATCGAGGAGCCCGAGTAAAACTCAGTGGGAATCGGGGGGAAAACTCACCACTGGTTGGAATCATACCGAGCACAAAGGAAGATGGTTGTGGTTGTTGGAAGTCAATCATCTCATTCCCAGGCCTTCACTGCAGGAGTTTATCAGGGTAGTGTCCTCAGCCCAACCATCTTCAGATGATATCCCTGCAGAAAATGCTGGATATACTGAGCAGGTCAGGCAGCATCTGTGGAGAGAGAAACAGAGTTAGTGATTCAGCTCGATGGATTCCAGATTTCCAGCATCCACAGTATTTTGCCTCAGATAATGAAGCAATCCAGAGCCACATGCACCGAGACCCGGACAACATTCAGGTTTGGGCCGACCAGTGACAAGTAACATTCACGTCACACAAGTGCCAGGCAATGAGCATCTGCAACAAGAGAGAATCCAACCACCTCCCCTTGGCATTCAAAGCATTATCCCATCACTGAATCCCCCAACATCAACATCCTGGGGAAACATTGACCAGGAACTGAGCTGACGAAATCACATCAATACTGTGGCTACAAGTGACTCACCCCCTGACACCCCAAAGCCTTTCCTTCACCTGCAAGACACCAGTCAGGTGTGTGATGGTATCTCTGTGAGCCCACACCTGGAGTATTGTGTACAGTCCTGGTCTCAGTACTGAAGGAAGGATATACTTGTCTTAGAGGTGAGGAGGAGAAAGAGAGAGGGGGTGAGGGAGAGAAAGAGAGATAGAGAGACAGGGTGATGGGGAGAAAGAGAGAGATAGAGAGACATGGTGAAGGGGAGAAAGAGAAAGGGG
This sequence comes from Heterodontus francisci, assembly GCF_036365525.1. Classification (NCBI taxonomy): domain Eukaryota; kingdom Metazoa; phylum Chordata; class Chondrichthyes; order Heterodontiformes; family Heterodontidae; genus Heterodontus; species Heterodontus francisci. The sequence goes on from NW_027141901.1 coordinate 112,574, forward strand.
GGGTGAGGGGGAGAAAGAGAGAGAGAGAGACGGGGTGAGGGGGAGAAAGAGAAAGGGGGGGTGAGGGAGAGAAAGAGAGAGAGAGAGAGAGAGACGGGGTGATGGGGAGAAAGAGAAAGAGAGACGGGGTGAGGGGGAGAAAGAGGAATGGGGGTGAGGGGGAGAAAGAGAGAGAGAGACGGGGTAAGGGAGAGAAAGAGAGAGTGAGATGGGGTGAGGGGGAGAAAGAGAAAGGGGATGAGGGGGAGAAAGAGAGAGAGAGACGGGGTGAGGGGGAGAAAGAGAAAGGGGGGTGAGGGGGAGAAAGAGAGAGAGAGACGGGGTGAGGGGGAGAAAGAGAAATGGGGGGTGAGGGGGAGAAAGAGAGAGGGAGACGGGCTGAGGGGGAGAAAGAGAAAGGGGGGTGAGGGGGAGAAAGAGAGGGCGAGAAAAAGAGAGAGAGTGATGGAGTGAAGGAGAAGGTGAGGTATAAAAAAATCCCAAAGACACTGCACAGGGTGCATTATAAAACAAAATCTAACACCAAACCCACAGAACGAGAGATTAAGGCTGATGACAAAAACCTTTGTCAAAGAGGTTAGTTTTAAAGAATGTCTTTAAGCAGGAATGAGAGATAGAGAGACGGAGAGGTTTAGGGGATGAGGGGGAGAAAGAGAGGAGGGGTGAGGGAGAGAAAGACAGAGAGAGAGAGTGAGTGGCAGAGAAAGAGGGAGAAGTGGAGAGAGGGAGACAGAGAGGGAGAGGGAGGGAGAGGGGGAGAGAGAGAGGGAGGGAGAGAGAGAGAGAGAGAGAGAGAGGGAGAGGGAGGGAGAGGGGGAGAGAGAGAGAGAGAGAGAGAGATAGAGGGAGGGAGAGAGAGAAAGAGAGTGAGAGAGAGGGAGGGAGAGAGAGAGGGGAAGACAGAAAGAGAGAGGGGGAGACAGAGAGGGAGAGGGAGGGAGAGGGGGAGTCAGAGAGTGAGAGGGGAAGACAGAAAGAGAGAGAGAGGGGTGATACAGAGAGGGGGTGGGAGATACACAGAGAGGGGGGGAGATACAGAGAGAGAGGGGAGATACACAGAGGGGGTGGGAGATACAGAGAGAGGGGTGAGATACAGAGAGAGGGGGGGGGGAGATACAGAGAGAGAGGGGAGATACACAGAGGGGGTGGGAAATACAGAGAGAGGGGGGGAGATACAGAGAGAGAGGGGGGAGATGCAGAGAGAGGGGGGAGACAGAGAGAGGGGGGGAGAGAGAGAGAGAGGCAGATACAGAGAGAGAGGCAGATACAGAGAGAGAGAGGGAGAGAGAGGGAGAGGGGGAGACAGAGAGAGAGGGAGGGAGAGACAGAGACACAGAGAGACAGAGACACAGAGACAGAGACAGAGAGAGAGGCAGATACAGAGAGAGAGAGAGAGAGAGATACAGAGAGAGGGGGCGAGAGAGAGAGAGACAGAGAGAGGGGGGAGAGAGACAGAGAGAGGAGGGGAGAGAGAGAGAGAGACAGAGAGAGGGGGGGAGAGAGAGAGAGAGGCAGATACAGAGAGAGAGGCAGATACAGAGAGAGAGAGGGAGAGAGAGGGAGAGGGGGAGACAGAGAGAGAGGGAGGGAGAGACAGAGACACAGAGAGACAGAGACACAGAGACAGAGACAGAGAGAGAGGCAGATACAGAGAGAGAGAGAGAGAGAGATACAGAGAGAGGGGGCGAGAGAGAGAGAGAGACAGAGAGAGGGGGGAGAGAGACAGAGAGAGGGGGGGAGACAGAGAGAGGGGGGGAGACAGAGAGAGAGGGGGGGAGATACAGAGAGAGGGGGGGAGATACAGAGAGAGGGAGAGATACAGAGAGAGGGGGGGAGACAGAGAGAGGGGGGGGGGAGATACAGAGAGAGGGGGGGAGATACAGAGAGAGGGAGAGATACAGAGAGAGGGAGAGATACAGAGAGAGGGAGAGATGGTGTAAGGGAGGCAAAAATAGAGTCATGGAAAGAGGCGGAGAAAGAGAGAGAGAGAAAGAAGCAGAGAGCGAGACCGAGGGCATGAGCGAGGGGGAGACAGAGAGAGGAAGAGAGACACAGAGACAGAGAGGGAGAGATGGTGTAAGGGAGGCACAAATAAAGTAATGGACAGAGGCAGAGAAAGAGAGAGAGAGAGAGAGTGGCAGGGAAAGAGGCAGAAGTGGAGAGAGAGAGGGGGGGAGACAGAGAGAA
>NW_027141902.1:0-39008 GCF_036365525.1 Heterodontus francisci
TGGGAAGGGATAGAGGAGGGGAGGGGAGAGAGGAGGGGAGAGCTGGGAGGTGGGGGAGAGAGGGGAGGGGAAGAGGGTAGGGGAGGGGAGAGGAGGGGTGGGGAGAGAGGAAAGAGGGGAGGGGAGAGAGGGAAGAGGGGAGGGGGAGAGGGGGGAGGGGAAGAGGGAAGGGGAAGAGGGGAGTGGAGGGGGAGAAGGGAGGGGAGGGGAGAGGGGGGAGAGGGAAGGGGGAGAGGGGGAGGGGAGAGGCAAAGAAATGGGAATAGCGACACGGGAGGGAGAAAGAAATTGGGAGGGGGAGAAGGGAGTGGGAAAGAACTGGGGAGGGGTAGAGGGGAGGGGGAAAGAAATGGGGGGGAAGGGGAGGGGAAAAGAAATGGGGAGGGGGAAAGAAATGGGGAGGGGAAGGGGGATGGGGAGAGGGGAGGGGGTAAGAAATGGGGAGGGGGAAAAATGGGGAGGGGGAAAGAAATGGGGAGGGGGAAAAAATGGGGAGGAGGCAAGAAATGGGGAGGGGAGCGGGAAAGAAGAGGGGAGGGGAAAGAAATATGGAGAGCGTGGGGGAAATAAAATTGGGAGGGGGAAAGAAATGGGGAGGTGGCAAGAAATGGGGAGGGGGGTAGGGGAGGGGGAAGGGGGGGGAAGGGGAGGGGAGGGGGAAAGAAATGGGGAGGGGGAGGGGATGGGGGAGGGGGAAAGAAATGGGGAGGGGTAGAGGGGAGGGGGAAAGAAATGGGGGGAAGGGGAGGGGAAAAGAAATGGGGAGGGGGGGAAAGAAATGGGGAGGGGAAGGGGGATGGGGATGGGGAGGGGGAAAGAAATGGGAAAGGGGAGGGGGTAAGAAATGGGGAGGGGGGAAAATGGGGAGGGGGAAAGAAATGGGGAGGGGGAGCGGGAAAGAAGAGGGGAGGGAAAGAAATGGGGGAGAGGGTGGGGGGAAATAAATTGGGAGGGGGAAAGAAATGGGGAGGTGGCAAGAAATGGGGAGGGGGAAGGGGAGGGGAGGGGGAAAGAAGTGGGGAGAGGGAGGGGGAGGGGAGGGGGTAGGTAGGGGATGGGGACAGAAATGGGGAGGGGGAGTGGATGGGGAGGGGGAAAGAAATGGGGAGGGGCGGGGGAGGGGAGGGGGAGGGGAAAGAAATGGGGGAGGGAGAGGGGAGGGGGAGAGGGAAATAAATGGGGAGGTGGAAAGAAATGGGGAGGGGGAGAGGAGAGGGAGTGAGGGGAGGGGGAGAGGTGAGGGGAGACAGGAAAGGATAGGGGGAGAGGGGAGGGGGAGGGGAGAGAGGGAGAGGGGAGGGGGAAAGGAGAGGAAAGAATTGGGGAGGGGGAGAGGGGAGGGGGAAGGGAGGGTGAGCGGGAGGGGAAGGTGAGGGTGAGGAGGAGGGTGAGGAGAGGGTGAGAGAGCGGGGTGAGGGGAAGAAGGGGGAGGGTGAGAAGGGGGGAAAGAAATGGGGAGAGGGAGAGGGGAGGGGGTAAGAAATGGGGAGGGGGGATAATGGGGAGGAGGCAAGAAATGGGGGAGGGGGAGCGGGAAAGAAGATGGGAGGGGAAAGAAATGGGGAGAGGGTGGGGGAAATAAATTGGGAGGGGGAAAGAAATGGGGAGGTGGCAAGAAATGGGGGAGGGGAAGGGGAGGGGAGGGGGAAAGAAGTGGGGGAGAGGGAGGTGGAGGTAGGGGAGGGGATGGGGAAAGAAATGGGGAGGGGATGGGGAAAAATGGGGATGGGGAGGGGGAAAGAAATGGGGAGGGGAGGGGAGGGGGAAAGAAATGGGGAGGGAGAGGGGAGGGGGAGAGGGAGGTGAGGGAGACAGGAAAGGATAGGGGGAGAGGGGAGGGGGAGAGGAGGAAAGAATTGGGGAGGGGGGAGAGGGGAGGGGGAAGGGAGGGTGAGCGGGAGGGGAAGGTGAGGGTGAGGAGGAGGGTGAGGAGAGGGTGAGAGAGAGGGTGAGGGGAAGAGGGAAGAAGAGGGAGGGTGAGAAGGGGGGAAGGGGAGGAGGGGGAGGGGGAGAGGGAACGAAATGGGGAGGAGGAGGGGGAGGGGGAAAGAAAAGGGGAGGAGAGGGGAGGGGAAAGAAATGGGGAGGGGGAGAGGGGAGGGGGAGAGAGGAGGGGGAGAGGGGAAGGGGATAGAAATGGGAATGGGGAGGGGTAGGGGCAGGGGGAAAGTAATGGGAAGGGGGAGAGGATAGGGGATGCAGAGAGGGGAGGGGATGAGGGGTGAGGGGGTGAGGCGAGGGGGAAAGAAATGCGGAGGGCGAAAGAAATGGGGAGGTGAGGGGGAGAGGGGAGGGGGAAAGAAATGGGAGGGGAAAGATGAGGTGGAAAGGAATGGGCTGGAGGGAGGGGGAAATGAATGGGTGGGGGTAGGGGGAGTGCGGATGGGTAAAATGGGGAGGGGGGAGAGTGGATAGAAATGGGGAGGGGGAGGGGCCGGGAGAGGAGAGGGGTAGAGAAATGGGAAGGGGGATAGGGGAGGGGAAATAAATGGGAAGGTGGAGAGGGTAGGGCGAGAGAGAAGGGGGATATAAATGGGGAGGGGGAGAGGGGAGGAGGTTATAAATGGGGAGGGGGAGAGGGAAGAGTGGAGGGGAGAGGGAGGGGAGGGGAAGAGGGGAGGGGAGGGGAGGGGGGAGAAGGGTGGGGAGGGGATAGGGTAGGCGGAGAGAGGAGGTGGGGGGAGAGAGGAGGCAAAGAAATGGGAAGGGCAACAAGGGAGGGGGAAGGAAATGGGGAGGGGTAGAGGGGAGGGGAATGAAATGTGGAGGGAGAGAGGGGAGCATGATAGCGGAAGTGCAGGGAGGAGGGGGAAATAAATGTGGGAGGGGAGAGGGAAGAGGGAGGGGAGCGGGAAGAGGGGAGGGGAGGGGAACAGGGGAGGGGAGGGGAAGAGGTGAGGGGAGGGGGAAGAGGGAAGGGGAGGAGAAGAGGGGAGGGGAAAAGGGGAGGCGTGGGGGAAAGGGAAAGAACTGGGCAGGGGGAGTGGGGAGGGGGAAATGGGAGGGGAAAATGAATGGGGGGAAGGGGAGGGGAAAAAGAATGGGGGTGGAGGGAGGGGTCAGGAATGGGGAGGGGGAGGGGAAATTGGGACAGGGAGGGGGAATGGGGACAGGGAGGGGGCGGGGAATGGGGACAGGTTGGGGGTGGGGAAGGGGAGGCGGATGAGATGGGGTAGGGGGAATGGTGAGGGAGATAGAAATGGTGAGTGGGAGGGGGAAAGAAATGTGGGAAGGGAGGGGGAATGAAATGGTGAGGGGGAAGGGAGGGGGAATTGAAATGGTGAGGGTGAATGAGGAAGGGGATATGGGATGGGGAATGAAATCGGGAGGGGGAAAGGAGAAGGGGAAGGGAAGGGGGAGGGGAAACATATGGGGAGGGAGAAGGAAATGGGGAGGGGGAATGGGGAGGAGGAAAGGGGAGGGGGAAGAAATGTGGAGGGGAAAGAAATGAGGAGGGAGAAAGGGGAGGGGGCCAAGAGGAGGAATAAGGGGGACGGAGAAAGAAATGGGGAGGGGGAAAGAAATGGGGGAAGGAGGGGGAAAGAAATGGTGAGGGGGGTAGAGAGAGGAAAAGAAATGGTGAGTAGGAAGGGAGGAGGAAAGAAATGGTGAGGGGGAAGGGAGGGGGAAAGAAATGATGAGGGTGAATGGGGAGGTGGACATGGGATGGGGAAAGAAATGGGGAGGGGGACATGGGAGAGGGATAGGGAATGTAAAAGAGGAGGGGAAAAGGGAAGGGGGAAAGGGAAGAGGGAAAGAAATGGAGAGGGGGAAAGGGGAGGGGCAAAGAAATGGGGAGGGGGAAGCTGCTTGCCTCCAATTAAGGGGCCCTTAAGCTCCTTTAGAAGCTTGTTGTGGGGAGGGGGAGTTTCGCACCATGATTTTTAAAGAGCAATCCAGCAAGCTCAACCAGTCTGGCACATGATAGTACACAGCAGTCAGGCTCGCAGTAGGCAGGGGAATAACCTTTTGAGCAAAATTATTTTTTTCCGCTCAGAGGGATCTAGCGCTGGGTCCAGCACAGGGTATTTTGTTTTCATTCTGGAACTGCTGCCTCACCTGTGCATTCCGCTGGCCCTCTGAGGAACTGCCTGCTCTCCTCGGCAAAGCAGCAGCAGGCCACATCATGGCTGCCCCTTGCTTTTGCCTCTGGCGCCAGGCAGCCTCCCACCTCCTGCCAAATTAGGGTATTGCAGCAGGTTGGGACCGGAAATCATCTGGACGTTGGGTTCCCGACCCTGTTTTGAAAATCCAGCCCAAGGTTTCTGGGCTTGGGGATAAAGATGCAAACACTGTGACACATGGGAGGCTGAAGGCTCCTTGTAATGCACATTCCAAGAGATGGACATCTTGCAGGCAGAGCAAGTTAATGAGGAAAGGAAGTTGGTAACAATCCATTGGGGTAGAAAGAAGCGGTGCAGAAATCACCTGAGGGTGTTGAATTGACAAACAAGTATTCAGTATTGACAACATCTTGCAGAAAGACAACCACAGACCATGTAGTTACCAAAGATGGGGAAACGAAATATAGAATTTGTAAAATCTAAATTCTACTGGCCTTTTTATGGCTTTATCTGCTTACATCTTCAAGGAATTAAGTACTTCAAATCTCAGGTTTATGTTCACCAACATCTTTCCACTAAGTATATACTTCCTTTGCTTATTTTTCATCCAAAATGAAGTAACTTCCCTCTTGCAATAAGTTGCCCATCATTCTGATTCTCTGTCTATGTCCACCTTGAGACTTAGTTATGTCTCAGTTATAAATGTTGGACAGGATACCAGGAGAACTCCCCTGCTCTTCTTAGAACAGTCCACCTGAGAAGGCAGATAGGCCCCAACCAAAAGGTTAACCCTCTGTGAGTGCAGCGCTCCCTCAGCACTGAGGGATAGACAGGTCAATGTTTTGGGTGTGACCCTTCATCAGAACCCTTTAACAGAAACCTTAAAACAATAATTTGCATTTATTGAACACCGTTAACATAGAAAAAAAGTCCTGAAACATTAGACAGAAGTGTCATCAGACAAAATAGATGCCGAGCCAAAGAAGGAGATATTCAATTAAAAGCTTGGTCAAAGAGGTGGCTTTTATCGAGAGTATAAGAGGTGGAGAGATGGAGAAGTTTACGGAGGGAATTTCAGAGTGTAGGCATCAGGTGGCTGACGGCACAGCACCCAAAGATGGGGGTGAAGGGAGCGGGAGTTGCACAAGAAGCCAGATTCAGAGGAATGCAGAGTTCTTGGAGGATTGTAGAACTGGAGAAGGAAAAGACTATGAAGGAATTTAAACAAAAGGAAATGAATTTTAATTTTGATTTGTTGAGGGACCAAGAGCCAATGTAGGTCAATGTAGTGGAGAAAAGAAGGTAGGGGTTATCTGTGCCCTCCAGAATGATCCTAGGGTAGTGAATGGAGAGCCCTTATAGTGTTTGAAGTAGCTCAGCCAGTTATGGCGATGAACAACTAAACCAATAGTCCACCATACAAGCTTAAACCTGTGCCCCTTGGACTTGAGGGAGCAAAGCAGAAGGCTGTACCAGGGGAAACAAAAAGGGTGGATGCAGAGGTAAGGATTTTACTGCGGACAAGGGTATAGCTGAGTACATTGCTAGTTGCACAGGTATCATACCAAACGAAGTGCCAAAGCTAGACAGCTGGGAGTTTAATCTGTTTTTCTCTTCCAAGTAATCACAAGCTTTGTATTTCCTGATTTTTATTTCAGATTCCCAGCATTTGCAGTTGATTTTATCTTTACTGTGTATATCTTCCTGTGCAGCTTGATAATTTAGTTTTAAACAGCATTTGTTCCTAAAAAAAAAATTCGACAGTCCCCTAAGGTCCAAATGTTACATTTGGGAGGAAGAGAAAGTTGTGGCTGCTGGTATTCTTGCTGTTGTATTACAGCTGTTACTGCTTAAATTCCATGTGAAATTGTGCAATCTGGAAGTTTTACACTGGGCAAGTAAACAGCTATGTTGCAAAAAAACGTTTCGGCAAAAAAAATTGTTTAAAAACCCATTAGTTGATTTTATTTAAGGTTAATAGAAATGTGGATCTTCTCCTTTCCCAGTATGTTATTGTTTTAAATCCTTTAAGAACTGTCCATCATATGGTGCACGATCCAGAAAGTACCAGGTGCACACTCAAATAATTTTCCAATAAGCATCACGGCAGTCACTATTTTTAAATTAAGTGCTCTCTAGCATTGGAGGACAAAAACATGACAAGATTGATTGACGTTATTTGAGTCCCTTTCGGGATTGGATGGTAAAATTGTTGCTTTTTTTTTGCACAGGGTCAATCACTTCGATTCCAGTTGCAAAATCTTAAACGATTGTTTTTTTTTTCAAAACAAGCCAGTGTTGTTTCACAGTGGCTTTTAATGTGTATGCTACACGCAGACTTACCTGGTCACTTGTAGAAATTTAAAATATCACATTCCAAAGATTGGTTAAAATGGTATCCTGTCTGCATGGGAAGGAATTTGCTTTACCTTTCAACGCAATAGATTTTTTGCGATCCGATAGATGGGCTTGGGTGCAGAACACGACATGCTGAGAGAGTCGGGGAAATTCGTGGCAAATTCGCTGCGATCTTAATGTACAATGAAAGCTTGCGCTGAAAGTGAATCTGGGGATTGTGAGCAAAAATACTTAGCAGAAGAGATCAGCTGGCCGAAAATAAAAGACTTCGGGATCCAGAAAGAGAAAAAAAACTATAGTAACATCAGCTTTTACGGGAATTGAAAAGACAACCCATGCTGGTCTACTTACAATCTGATCAGTCAGCACAGGAAAATGATTACGGGAGATGTGAAAATAAATGAGACGCTCACCTTATTGTGTGCTGTCCTACTCGGCTCTTCTGAAATAACTGGGCTAAACCCGGATACAAGTCAAAAGGTAACAAGACTAATTCTTATTCAAGGTTTAATAGCAATAGACATGAAACCACCAGGTCGATTTCACAGTAGAGTTTAGTTGCAGCTCCAGCTGTCTCAAACAGATGGCTGTGAGGAGAGGCTGCTGCTTTCAGTTAAGTGAGGGTATACCAACACAATCCTAGCATTTCACCGCTGTGGTGGAGCAGATGAGATGAGAAAACGTCAGACAAGGAATAGAAGCGTCTCCCCGCCCTTCCACGGCGTGGATTTTTTTAAAACTCTAAACACGTAGGGAACGTCATGCCGCAGGCTTCACTCTTCCTAACTTTCTTCCTTAAGTATTGGTGACATGAGTTAGAGCACACCTTGATCAGTATCATATCCGAAACAAAAACATGGATATTTTCAAAGTTATGTGTTTTGTTTATTTAGAGATACAGCACTGAAACAGACCCTTCGGCCCACTGAGTCTGTGCCGACCAACAACCACCCATTTATACTAATCCTACATTAATCCCATATTCCCTACCACATCCCCACCATTCTCCTACCACCACTAGAGGCAATTTACCTATCAACCTGTAAGTCTTCAGCTGTGGGAGGAAACCAGAGCACCCAGCAGAAACCCACACAGTCCTGTGACTGTGCAAACTCCACACAGGCAGTACCCAGAACTGAACCCAGGTCACTGGAGCTGTGAGGCTGCAGTACTAACCACTGCACCACTGTGCCACCCTATTTGTTATCAATTCATTTTTGTAGTAAAGTAGCTAATTGTTTAATTGTTTAACATTTTAAAATTGCTGTAGAAAATGGAGAAAATAAATGGACTGTAAGAAAATAATCCTGTGGACCGTGGCTGATCTGTGCTTCGACTCCATCTACCCAACTCAGCTTCATAATTCTTAATACCCTTACGTCATGTCTATCCATTTTAGTCTTGAAAGCTCAAATTATCCCAGCATTCACTGACTTTTGAGACAGAGAATTCCAGATTTATACTATTTACATGAAAAAGCACTTCCTGTTTTCACTCCTCAGTGGCTTAGCTTTAAGATTATATCCCCTCATACTTAATTACCCTATAAGAGGAAATATTTTCCCTGTATCTATATACTTTCCCTGTATCTACCTTATCAAATCCATTTAATGTTTTAAAAACCTTGATTAGATCACCCCTCAATCTTCTATACTCATGGGGATACTAGCCAAGTTTATGCAACCTGCTCCCATTCTTGTACATGTCACTAATCACATTGTGATCGATGTTTGATATCACTGAAATTTGAAGGAAAATGTTAGAAAGATTAATGTGTACAGCTTCATGGCCTCTTTACTGTAAAATCATATTGTGGGCAGGGCAGGGAGCTGCTTTCATTTCCTGCTCTGATCTTCTTAATGTCATTATATATCAGACCTTCAAATGACACTCATTCAGAGCAAGTCACTCATTTTAGTAATCAATGTAATCTATTTTGATCTAAATCTGAAAAACAAAATAAACACAACTCTGTTTTTTACATAGGTTTTCGATCTGTCCCATTCTTCATAAATTACCCTCCTACCATTTCACTGCCATGGGAAGGGAGGTAAATGGAGCAATCTCATATGATGTGCAGATGATTGTCATACTTAAGGACATCATCAAAATAGTTTTAAAGAGGTAGCCCTGTCCTTAACGTAGCATAAAATATGCCAACCCTTCTATTAGGATATTGTAATTATAAGAACATGACACCAGTAAGCAATTGAAATCTAATGCACGGTCAACACCGATTAAAGTGCCTGACATTGCATAGTTACCAAAATAACATAACCACATCTCTATTCTTTCTTAGTTTTTCAATGTGTCTATGCTGTGACAATACAAAGGATATGAAGCCATTTACATTACTCTTTGTAACCATCTCATCAGAAATGTTAGTGACATTAATTGACCATACATTCGTCCACCCTGTTATATACAAATCTACTGACTCATTATAAACAACTTGTATATGATTTGTGAGCCATTACATGTACCAGAATTCCCTGAGCTTTATAGAAAGTAACAAGCATCTGGAAGTAGATAAGGACACTAATGGATGCCTTTTGTATGAGCTGTGCAGAGCCTGCTGTTATTGCAAAGACAACATTTAATAGCTGGCTTAATAGTTTATTTTTTTCTGAAATGCCAGAAGTTTTGACCCCAATAGATTTGAATTTAGTTCAAACCGGCATTGGCAAAATGATATGTGCCAACACGTTGTGCCACAAGATGGCAGAATACCACTTTGCAAACATGTTTCCACAAACGTCAAGTTTGCAATCTTGTTTCTCTTATCAGAATAAAGCATGTGAAAGGAAGGGCAAACTAGAGAATGAATGATGCTGAATCACTCTTGCACGCTTGGTAGCAGCTGGATCAAAACAAACAAAGGCAGTTTCAGTGCTCCTGTGCATCAAGTGAACAGGTGCACAACCAGTGCAGACAGAGCACCCAATTGGAAAAGGCCCTACACCAATTTCCGACAGGGCTGCAATACATCTCCACCAACAACATGCATTTATAAATCACATTTAACATTTAAAAAAATCCAAAGTCACTTTATAGAAGGGGTTAAAAAAAAGGAATAGATAATGGAACAGATGCTGAGCCATGGAGGGAGATTAGGAGGGCTGACTGAAACATCAAAAAAGTGGGTGGGATGAAAAGATGGAGAGGTGGATGAGACAGTGGAAATAGTGGTCTTACACCCTTTTATGCCATAGTCCCATTAAAGCCCAAATTTGATGTAAAATAAACAGCAAAATTCAGTGCTATTGAAAGTTTGTACTTTTTCCATGTGTACCTATTTGGAATGGGAGCAAGGGAACCTCCTTGGGAATAGGACCTCTTAAACTGTAATATGCATTGTATGTTTCTTTTGCAAAGCATGTAGTACCTTTTTAGTATTGTTACTCAGAATTTTTTCTATATTTACAAAATTATTGATTTTATTCCTAAAGTAAGTTAATTTTACAGTGCCTCGATTACAGTATTTCATAGTTGCATTGGGAACAAGAACCTGATTCTGACCATATCAGGAGACCTTGACACACCTCAGGACAACTGTCTCAGTTTACAATGGATCAACAGGTTAGAGCTTTTGTCATCTGCAGAAAGAACACTGCAGCCAACAAAGCAAAGTCACTACAGTCGTATCTGTGGATCATTCCCAGCTACCACTGCAATATCAGCTAATTTGCTGCCCACACAAATAATTGTTTCCCGTTCCCCTTGTTTATTACCCACACTGTGCTGAGTTTTTCGAACTCAACTCAGGTAGCACTTGCAAGGCTACAAATAGCCTTAGTACAGCTGGGCTAGGTCGAGGAATTCGGGCCCCTGTCCCTGACTACGCTCCGGTGAGTCTGATTGGAAAGTGCTTGTGCATTGGTGAGAATAGGACCAGGCATAAGAACATAGAAATAGGAGCAGGAGTAGACCATATGGTGCCTCATGTCTGCTATGCCATTCAATACGATCATGACTGATCTTCTACCTCAACTCCACTTTCTTGCCCGCTCCCCAAACATCTTGATTCCCTGAGAGACCAAAAATCTATCAGCCTTCAATATACTCAATGATGGAGCATTCACAAACCTCTGGGTAGGAAATTCCAAAGATTCACAATCCTTTTGAGTGAAGACATTTCTCATCTCATTCTAAAATGATTGACCCCTTATCCTGAGACTGTGCCCTTGTGTTCTAGATTCCACCACCAGGGGAAACAATCTCTCAATGTCTACCCTATCAAGCTCATTCAAAATTTTTTTTTGATTTGTTCATGAGATGTGGGAATAGCTGGCTAGGCCAGCATTTATTGCCCATCCCTAATTGCCCTTGAGAAGGTGGTGGTCAGCTGCCTTCTTGAACTGCTGCAGTCATTGAATATCAAGGATAGATGGTTAGATTCTCTCTTGTTGGAGATGGTCATTGCCTGGCACTTGTGTGGCATGAATGTTACTTGCCACTTATCAGCCCAAGCTTGGATGTTATCCAGGCCTTACTGCATCTGGACACGGGCTGCTTCAGTATCTGAGGAGTCGCGAATGGTGCTGAACATTGTGCACTCAGCAATGAACATCCCCACCTCTGACTATATGCTGGAATGAAGGTCATTGATGAAGCAACTGAAGATAGTTGGGCTTAGGACACTATCCTGAGGAACTTCTGCAGTAATGTCCTAGAACTGAGATGATTGACCTCCAACAACCACATCCATCTTCCTTTGCGCTAGGTATGACTCCAGCCAGCAGAGAGTTTTCCCCGATTCCCATTGACTCCAGTTTTACTAGGGCTCCTTGATGCCATACTCAGTCAAATGCTGCCTTGATGTCAAGGAAAGTCACTCTCACATCACCTCTGGAGTTCATCTCTTTTGTCCATGGTTGGACCAAGTCTGTAATGAGGTCAGGGACTGAGTGGCCCTGGCGGAACCCAAACTGAGTGTCAGTAAACAGGTTATTGCTGAGCAAGTGCCACTTGATTGCACTATCGCCGACCCCTTCCATCACTTTGCTGATGATCGAGAATAGACTGATAGGGCAGTAATTGGAATTGTCCTGCTTTTTGTGTACGGGACATACCTGGGCAATTTTCCACATTGCCGGGTAGGTGCCAATGTTGTAGCTGTACTGGAACAGTTTGGCTAGGGTTGTGTCTAGTTCTGGAGCACATGTCTTCAGTACTATTGTCGGAATGTTGTCAGGGCAGTATTCAGTGCCTTCAGTCATTTCTTGAAGTCACGGGGAGTGAACTGGATTGGTTGAAGACTGGCATCTGTGATGCTGAGGACCTCAGGAGGAGGCCAAGATGGATCATCAACTCAACACTTCTGGCTGAAGATGGATACAAATGCTTCAGCCTTGTCTTTTGCACTGATATACTGGGCTCCCCCATCGTTGAGGATGGGGATATTTGTGGCGCCTACTCCTCCTGTTAGTTGTTTAATTGTCCACCACCATTCACGACTGGATGTGGCAGGATTGCAGAGCTTAGATCTGATCCGTTGGTTGTGGGATTGCTTAGCCCTGCCTATTGCATGCTGCTTCCGCTGTTTAGCATGCAAGTAGACCTGTGTTGTAGTCTCACCAGGCTGACACCTCATTTTGCGGTATTCCTGGTGCTCTCCTGCACTCTTCATTGAACCAGTGTTTGTCCCCTGGCTTGTTGGTAATGGTAGAGTGGGGGATATGCCAGTCCATGAGGTTATAGATTGTGGTTGAGTACAATTCTGCTGCTAATGATGACCCACAGTGCCTCATGGATGACCAGTTTTGAGTTTCTAGATCTGTTCGAGATCTATCCCATTTAGCACGGTGGTAGTCCCACACAACATGATGATGGGTATCCTCAATGTGACGACAGGGCTTCGTCTGGACTGCTACCAATACTGTCTTGGACAGATGCATCTGCGACAGGTAGATTGGTGAGGACGAGGTTAAGTATGTTTTTCCCTCTTGTTGGTTCCCTCACCACCTGCCGCAGACCCAGTCGCGCAACTATGTCCTTTGGGACTCGGCCAGTAGTGGTGCTACCAAGCCACTCTTGGTACTGGACATTGAAATCTCCTACCCAGAGTACATTCTGTGCCATGGCTTCTTCCAATTGATGTTCAGCATGGAGAAGCACTGATTCATCAACTGGTGGGGCAGGTGGGCTGCTGCGGGGTGGGGGGTGCATTCAGTGGTAATCAGCAGGAGGTTTTCTTGCCCATGTTTGATCTGATGCCTTGAGACTTCATGGGGTCTGGCGTCGATGTTGAGAAGTCCCAGGGTAACTGCTTCCTGACTGTATACCACTGTCCCACCACCTCTGGTGCGTCTGTCCTGCTGGTGGGACAGGACATACCCAGGGATGATGATGATGGTGTCTGGGACATTGTCTGTAAGGTATGATTCCGTGGGAATGACTATGTCAGGCTGTTGCTTGACTAGTCTGTGGGACAGCTGTCCCAAGTTTACTAAGGAGGACTTTGCAGGATTGACAGGGCTGGGTTTGCTGTTGTCATTTTCAGTGCCTGGCTTGATGATGGGTAGTCTGTCCGGTTTCATTCCTTTTCTTAGACTTTGTAGCAGTTTGATACAACTGACTGGCTTGCTTGGGCATTTCAGAGGGCATTTAGTCAACCACATTGCTGTGGATCTGGTGTCACATGTTGGCCAGACAAGGTAAGAATGGCAGATTTCCTTCCCTAAAGGACATTCTTACTAACAAACTGAATAACCTTACACTTCCCCACATTTTCCTCCATCTGCCACCTTGTTACCCACCCACTTAACCTGTCCATGTCTCTTTACAGCCTTTTTGTATCCTCCTCACAGCTTACATGCCCACCTAGCTTTGTATTTTCAGCAAATTTGGATACATTACTCTTGGTATGTTTGTCAAAGCCATTAATATAGATTGTAAATAGCTGAGCCTCCAGCACTAATCTTTGTAGCATAGCTGAGATGTCCTCCTAGGAGGAACAGCCTGTCCCCATTCACGATCTAGGCTATATAGTTAATTTGGGTAAGGTATAGGAAAGCTGCCAGTACCCATTGAAATGTACTCTAACAAGAGATAGTGTTTTGAAGGTAAAAACTTGGAAATTAGAAAAATAGGAATAATGTCTCCACTTTTAAAGGAACTTACTATTGTAAAGCCATAATCAGACACATTGGTTTACGGCGCATTATTTTATACAACATAGAAGCGACCTCTGTGTAGCCGATTAGTCACTTTAGAAAGTGTTTTTAAAAACTTTAATTTGTTCACTAATCATCCCTAATTTGTTAAGTGGGAAATGTTTCCTGTAAAATTCAAATCCTTAAGACTTGAAAATGTGAAAACTGACATTGTTTTCAATGTTCTAATCCTTGTCCACTTGCCTTCAGCTGGGAGTCTGGGTCATTATAGGTCACAATTTTTTCCACAACCAACACTAAAAACTGATTCTGGGCTGGCAGTCAGTAAACAGTCTTGCAACATGGAAAAATTTTATTTTTGCTTTCTCCAAGTTCCACTATTAAGCATTTAATCTTAAACTTCACCCAATGTTACCTTTAGCAACACTGCGCTTTCACAACCAGAGATTTGCAGGGTGAAGTTCCAATTTTGACAATTATTCAAACTTGATGGTTTAGTTGGCAATTTTCAACTAGAACACCAGGGGTTGCTGGCTGGATGTGTAAACCTCCATCCTACAGAAGCAACTGGCTGCTCCAAGGCTGCCCACATCTCTCTTGGATAATAAGCAATCAGATCACTCTATTACAAATTTCTTTTAGTTTTATTTTTTTCATTCCAAAAGAGGTATCAAAAATACAATAGAGAAAACATTTTAGTCCAATTCCAATTAACTTTCTGTATTACAGTACATGCACTAAAACATAGACCAAGGAATCCCTTCATACAGGTCAACAGAAAGAAATGTTTTGTTTTACAAGCCCATCTCTATTTGTTTCATTAACAATACAGAAGAAACACAAAATTTTAAATAGCTAAAAAAGGAAGTACGGATATTTCACTGGCTACTTGATTGGACTTTCTTAACTTCACTTTTATAATTCCTCATGGTGGATAATCTCCAAATTCTTCAGACAAGGGGACTGCATGGTTTTGCTGTTAAGAGACTAGGTCTTGTGGGGGGGGCGGGAGTTACTCATATATGACCCCATATGGAACTAAAAAGGCTAAAATTCTGTTAGAAGTTTGGAAACATTCTGCATTATAAATATCATTCATTAACAAGTTCATTGAACAAAATATAAAGCTCATTCTGGCTATTGAAATAGAACAAAACAAAGTTTTCTAGCACCATAAATTACAAAACGTAATATAAAATGCAAAAGTAGTGTGAAATTAATCCAATATTTAAGGCTTGAATCCAGATCTGTGGTCTTGCATTTCAATTTGTTACTTTCAAAGAGATTCCCAGCTGTTCAGAATTCCCACTTCAGTGGAACTTTGAGTCTTTCCAAACCTCTTGAATTCAGAAGTACTGATACGGGGAAGTCCCCTACTTGCCAGAATAATTCTATATGACACACATAGCAGAAGCATATACAATATTTTAAACTTAAAAGGCATAAAGAATCAAATCAGTAAGGAAAATATTAAAAACATGATCTTGCAAATATGCCACAAGATACTAGGATCTGAAATTTCCCTGCTATTTTAGCAGAGGCATTGATCCAGTCGAGAGAGGCTGGAAAATGACAAACCATCACTGCCAGAACTGAGATCAAATTCCCAGCAGTGTTGTCAAGCCCATGCTTACCCTTCCCTCGCTGCTGACACACATCAAGAATCCACCAGTAAGCCAATATACTCATTTCTTCTCCTTCCCAAATCTACCAACTATCAGGATTCCTCTCCACAGGGATGCTACACCAAAGGATTCCCTTATGCTGCCAAATTCCACCCCAGTTCAGCCCAATCCTTCAGTACTAATAGAGCAGAGGAAGGAATTTCAGACTAGTGTATTAAGTGTTTTCAAAATTATAACACCATGACATAACTTCAAGGTCTGCGACAATACAAGAACTGCTGCTTGAATTGAAAATCACATCTGTATGCGTTTTCTACATGACCCATTAAGATTCCAGATGCAGAATTCAGAATTACCATCTAAGTATCAACTGACACACAGGCTCAACTTCTTACAGGGTAAGTTTGAACACAGTCAGTCTTAGGAAATGGGAGGGAATGGTTTACAGACCTTTCCCAAGCTATTTAAGTAAAATTCCCAATAGGGTAAGTCAAGGAACTGCATTGATAACCTCTGTCAAGGTAGTTTTATCCTGGAGGAAAAGCAGCAGGTATCCATGGCAAATACATCACGTAGTCTGTCGAATATTCGAACAAGCATATACTATTTACTGCACTCTGATTCTTTTTTTTTTAAACCACCAATCATTTTTTTGACATTTGAAAAAAAAAGTTCCAACTCAACACAGTTATTCAGAACTTCACCTAACTACAACCCACAATCATTTCTGAGTATCCTTGCCATAACAGACTGAGTGACCCTTTGCAGACAAGTGAAAAATATAAACAGATGAGTGGTTAAAAATAGTTACCCAATAGGGCAACCAGAATACAGGTATTAATGCACTGTCATAAGAATGCAATTTATTTAATATCGGTAAGGTATCCCACAATAATGCAGATGTGAATATTCAATGTTATACTTTTGGATTTATTCGGGAACTAAAAATCAGCAAATAAAAACATGAAATCTAACAGTGGAACAATATTACAATGATAAATCAGTAAATGGATTCAGAGAAAGTACAGATGTTAGTGGTTGGTCAACTCAAAATTCATCTGATAATCGACGTTTTGTAGCAATATCACCAGTCAGCTTTTCCTGGGCTTCTTTCATGGCAAACACCACTACATACAGACAGAAAAGAGATTGTTAAATGGGTCAATGAAAGACAAAAATTGCCAACCTCATTCAGTCTAGTTTGGAAAAGCTCTTAAATGAATGATATTTTTGAATATAAAAATCCCAAAACATTTTACTCACATCAATGGTCAAATCTGAAAACAGTTATGGACATTTCCTGAAAATTTTCCCCTCATCAGGTCTTCCAGATACATGGACTTCCGGAAGCTCTGAGAGCTTTGAGTTTAAAGGGAAGTAAAATATATAAATTTTGATGGGAGTTATTTTTGAAAGGTCCAATTTGTTTAAGACTAAGAATTATTTTATTTTAAATTTTCATTTCTTCATCCTCTTGCTCTCTTCCTCTTCTGAGGGTGCTGATGCAAGACCTGCCAAGTGGCCATTCTTAAAGTGTCCGCTTTTAAAGTAAGGATTACCAAGCTATTAGATTGGGCAGAGCATCAGAGCTAAACCACTCATCAGATGTTCACATGTATGCACTGTCTAGAATGTGCCAAGTCCTGATCAAGAGTTGGAAGCTCTGGCTAATTTTATTCTCCCATCTATGAACTCCTACCACTGCCCCAGCTGAAATCATTAACTCACCACAGGTCAGGATCAAATCAAAGACCTTCCAGGTCTTTATGACTCAACAGCACCCCATATGGCTCATTTGCCGACTCAGCCGCTGGGAAGTTTTTTATGTTTAAAGTGAACCCTTTGACATATCATATGCAAGTAAACTTCTTAAAAAAGCTGACTGACCCAGGGAATACAAAATTCTCTAGAGCAAACAACAGTGTTAAATCATTCCATCAGTGGCATGTGTTAGTCTGCTTTTAACCCACGCCTATCGCCACCCTATAACTGACCTGCAAGTGCACCTGCATTGCTTGATGTGACTGGCAATCCTAACCTTTCTCCTTTCCTATAGGGGAAGTACCTGGCCACTATTCAGCAACTCCTTTTTGGTAAAATGAATCAATCTGGAACTCATCCAGAACATAACGCATGGTGGTGCTGAATTTTGTTGGGCCAAAGAGACACCATCATTTTTTTTTAAAGATGTAGATCAAGAACAATGACGTTGTTTGAATTATACCTCCTGCAAACCAATCACAAAGCAGCACTGAGGAATGTGAGAAGTCCGAGATGGCCCATGGCATTATGACGAGAGTATATCTGTTTTCACTAGGACCAGGAAATTCATAATATAACCAAAAAGTCAAATACTTCAGCCACCTTCAAACATTTCTTTTATCAAGTCTTGCTGAATCACATCACAAAGTTCCACCTACCCTCACGCCAGAGATAATGCTGCTTCTCTACATCAGTTGATTGCAGGTGTACAGGGTGCTGACTTTTATACAGTATATGACCACAGGCAATGACCATCTCCAACAAGAGAGAATCTAACCATCTCCCCTTGACATTCAAAGGCATTACCATCACTGAATCCCCCACTATCAACATCCTAGGGGCTACCATTGACCAGAAACTGAACTGGAGTAGCCATATAAATACCATGGCTACAAGAGCAGGTCAGAGGCTAGGAATCCTGAGGCGAGTAACTCATCTCCTGACTCCCCAAAGCCTGTCCACCATCTACAAGGCACAAGTCAGGAGTGTGATGGGATACTATCCACTTGCCTGGATGGGTGCAGCTCCAACAACACTCAAGAAGCTCGACACCATCCAGGACAAAGCAGCCCGCTTGATTGGCACCCCATCTACAAACATTCACTCCCTCCACCACTGATGCACAGTGGCAGCAGTGTGTACCATCTACAAGATGCACTGCAGCAATGCACCAAGGCTCCTTAGACAGCACCTTCCAAACCCGCAATCTCTACCATCTAGAAGGACAAGGGCAGCAAATACATGGGAATACCACCACCTGCAAGTTCCCCTCCAAGTCACACATCATCCTGACCTGGAACTATATCACCGTTCCTTCACTGTCGCTGGGTCAAAATCCTGGAACTCCCTTCCTAACAGCACTGTGGGTGTACCTACCCCACATGGACTGCAGCGGTTCAAGAAGGCAGCTCACCACCACCTTCTCAAGGGCAATTAGGAATGGGCAATAAATGCTGGCCTGGCCAGTGACGCCTACATCCCATGAATGAATAAAACAAAATGTAGACAGATGTAAAATTTGAATGTGAATGTTGAATGTGAGACAAATGAATTGAACAACTACCAAGAATCAGGGTGTGGGGACAGCAAGACCGAGAATGTTCTCTAAATAAATGACTGAATATTAGCTGCATACCCACCTTGGTCAGCAGAACTGTAGAAATATTTGTATTTGGGATTTCCATTTTGATTAACGATCTCTGGGTGAACCTTACCTCCGGCATCTACAATGTAACCAACAGTAAAATGGAATAGATGGAGGAGAAATTCAAGATTAGCTGATTATCAATAGGTCAATCACTGAATAGTTACTTACTAGAATTTGATCATTTGAAATTTACTCCTATTAAAAAATAGGAACATTTAATTCATCTGTCCCACTTTGCCTCTAATTGATTCTTTGTTATTACATCTCCAGTATGTTGGTAACCAGAAAACCCAATGCCAAATAGGAAATCTCATCAGTTTAGCAACTAGATCCTATGATTATCTGACATTATGTAAATAAAACTGGGTGCATTTTGGACAAAATCATTAGTGACCTATCAACTAATTTTAGAAATGAGTTGACTTACATTAATTAGCTGAGCTATTAACAATAAATTTTCCAAAAATCAGTGTCGTTGAGTCAAAATCCTGAAACTCCCTACCTAACAGTATGTTGAGGCTACCTCCACCACATGGATAGCAGTGGCTCAAAAAGGCGGCTCATCCCCACCTTCTTAAGGGTAACCAGGGATGGGCAATGGAAGCTGGCCTTGCTGGTAATGCTCATATCCGCATAATGGATGAAAAAATACTAGTAGTAAGCAGGAGGACAAACAAAGGAGATCACCTGAAGTCACCCAATGAATCTTCCTCACACATGTGCTTGGAAATGTAAGTTTACAGGATTTCAGAAAGAAGCACTATAAATGAAGATTAGCAAAAACATTGAAATGGATGAGCTTTAGAGGCAAGTACTTGTCAGTAGAGTTATCTTCTCCTTAAATGATTAACAATTAAAATCCATCCCAACATCACTAAATCTAGTGGTGGAACAATTAAGACAAGAAAATTGGTTGACAAAAAGTTGTTCTTTTTTCTACATGTGCAAGTTGTGATTATAGGCCTAAAATTAATATATAGCTCAACACAGTATAGTACAGCCTTAGTGTTTAGGGCTGCTGAGAGTCTTTGTAGCCCCTCCCAATCGCACAGACTTGCTCACTTCAACTGTTCTGCTGCAGGGAGGTATCAAGCAGAAGTCATAAAGATACTTTGTTCTTACCCAAGAATAAGATCCGGGGTATGTAGCCTCCATCTGGGCTAAAAGCTGACTCGTTTGGCTCCTCTTCATCCTACAAAAGCAGAGGAGGAAATACTCGTCGTTTCACAGTTCAATATTAAATAAAGTACATCCTTTTATCCTTGTACAAGACTGTAGTGAGATCACATTTAGAACACTGCGTCCAGTTTTGATCCCCTTACATGGTGTGTGATATAGAAAGCTATGGAAAAAAGTTTTAGAGGAGGACCACAAGAATTATTCCCTTCTCAAATTATCTTAGCAACTCAAATAGGCTTAATAAATTGTGTCTATTGACTTTAGAGATGCTGAGAATTTGGGGTGATTTGATAGAGGTATAATTATAAAAGGCCTAGACGCTGTTGCTAGCAATAGATTGCAGAGGACCATGGGTGATGTGTACAAGTTACGCAAGGGCTAGATGTTAGGTGGTTCTTCTTTTTTCAGAAGATGACAGACCTATGGAATATGTCGGCATATGCAATATACATACTCTTTGCATACCTTAAAAAAAAAAAGAGCTGGACCAGTTCCTGGCTGAAGGAAAGCAATGAGCGATCACATCCTATAAAAGGTAGGTGAAATACTAGGTAATATAAACATGATCTCCCAGACAAGTTTTGATTGCCTAATAAGGTCAGAGAAGAATTTTCCTGATTTTTTTCCCCTACTTGGCCTTGTTTTTTTTTATGTCTTTTTTTCCCTGTCCCAGGAGATTACATGATTGCTGATGCTTCAGGTATCATGACCGTACGGGGCAGGCTTGAGGGAGCAGATGGCACTTACCAGTCCATCATTTTCATAAGGCTAAATTACAGATATTCTTACCTCTATATTCACCATGACAAAGTTATGGGCCAGTTCTGAGATTTCCTTAGAATCAGCAAACCTTGGTTTCAGTGCTAGTAGAAAAAGAACAATTTTTAAAAATGTTACAAGTCACCTGCTTCCACCTCCCTGAGAACTTAAGAGTGCCCAAAGTAACTAAGACAAATAAATTAACATTTTTAAAAAGAAAAGCTATTTAAAATCTTAGCACAATCCAAAAAGTGGAACCTACCTTTACATGCACCACACCAGCTTTTGTGAATAATCAACATCAATGGTAGGCCACTAAAAATGAAACAAGAAATCTTTAATGTCTTGTATGAGTGAACATTCCATAACTGATTAATGGTTTCTAAATTTTCATTAGTATATTAAGTTGAAATAGATTTGAAATGTTGCAAACTAAAACAATACTACAAAGTAAACAAATGCTACATAATTTGCATATCATGGCTACTAGTTTTTAACCACTCTCCCTCCTATTGCTTTTTCCTATCCTGAAGGACAGGGTAGAGTTTGATAGATAACAGGTGTTATTTGTCATCTGTTAATCTGGACAGTGAAAGCTGGCAAGCTCTCTTGTCTGTACTCAACAGCCAGCCAGACACAAACCTTCTTTCAAGGGTCACTAGATAAGGATCAGCTTGGAAATCCTAGTTAATTCTTCTCTCTCAATCCAGGGGCATCAAGGTCAATTATAAACCCAACTCAGCACAGATCAGAAATGAACCCAAAGTCTTTTTGTTCGTATGATTCAGTTATACACTGCTTTTACCAGCTGAACCCATTGAGGGACTTCACAGGTCGTACTTTAATGACTAAAATATATACGCCTAACCAGACGTAATGGATTACAGAAAGTACATTAGAAAATGTGGGGCGGCACAGTGGCGCAGTGGTTAGCACCGCAGCCTCACAGCTCCAGCGACCCGGGTTCAAGTCTGGGTACTGCCTGTGTGGAGTTTGCAAGTTCTCCCTGTGTCTGCGTGGGTTTCCTCCGGGTGCTCCGGTTTCCTCCCACAAGCCAAAGACTTGCAGGTTGATAGGTAAATTGGCCATTATAAATTGCCCCTAGTATATGTAGGTGGTAGGGGAATATAGGAACAGGTGAGGATGTGGTAGGAATATGGGATTAGTGTAGGATTAGTAGAAATGGGTGGTTAATGGTCGGCACAGACTCGGTGGGCCGAAGGGCCTGTTTCAGTGCTGTATCTCTAAATCTAAATTGAAAGAATCCACATGTCTCAGCAACTCATGCCATAGACTATCACAAGTAATGTATTTCCTGTCATACAGCTATAATTGGAAAGGCAGTTATAAATAAAAACATGTCAACTTTATGACTATGTTCTCTTAATTAGTTTCCTCTACTGACCAACAAAATCATAAAGGTGTATTTAGAGGGGTGAAGGACAATGCATTCCAACAAAACTGCAGTACTTTGTGCCATAGAATGTTAAAACAGAGATTCATATGTTCCTTTGATAATTCAGCAGCTGAGCCACCCAGACAATGAAAGTTATGGATTTAAATCCCCAACCTGTTCAGTTAGTTTCTCCCAGCCACATGCACCAGCTGAATTCCTCTCTCTAGGACACTACTACTAGCATTGATGGTCCAGAGCTAAGGAGGGAAAAATCCCCTAGGGATCCCGCTCCTTACTGGGCCTATGTCGATGTTCTGCAAAAACAGTTTTGGGCTCAGTTGTGTGTTTAGACAGAAATAGCCTACTGGCTTTCACAATCTTAACTTAAATATGGAAAATAACTACTTGGGATAGGGAGATATGTAGGGCACCTGACAAGAACTGTAACCCAGCGAAGAATCAATATTTTCATGGACAGAGCAAGGCGTGGGGCGTGGGCGTGGGGGACCCATCCACCAGCCGAAAAGTCGGTGGCGAGCCTGCCCTCACTGGGCCTGGGGATCCAGGCCAGATTTTACACTCCCCACTGGCCACTTAAAGGCCTTGATTGGCACGGGCAGGCTGTTTCTCGCAGCCGCCACTCCGCCTAAATTGGCAACAGAGGCGTGAGCCGGTTGGGAAAGGCCCCCCCACCCCCCCCCCCCAGCCTCCAACTCCATTTTACCCCCCCCAATCCGCTCTTTTGGGGGGAGGGGGGTGGGGGGGGCCTGTAAAATTCCAGCCTAAAGGAGAGAACTGGTAAAAAGAGACACTCAACTTCACAACCATAATTCCCCACAAAATGTTCCAATTAGAATCTCAGGATCATCATTGGAGCGATACCATGACAGTTGCTTGCAATTATGGCATACCTCCAGGAACATACACAGTTGGTTGCTGAATATCAAGAGTCTGTCGTATCTAAGAGTACATTTACAAAGTTTTGACACAACTGTTCTTTGACTGTGTTACACTCTCAGACACACTCAACCTGGCATTTTCACATCTTTGTTCAAAGACATTTAAAACCACATTTGCTGAACCAATGTTGCACGAATTTTGGGAACTGTGCTGCCCATTGGTCCCACGGCTCAATTTCTCTAGGTCTTTCTGTATTTCTGACAACCATTAGAATCAACTTTATAATACATTTCTTAAAAAGGTTACAGAATAGCAGGAAATCATTTGTTCGATCATGATCTACACTAGCTCCTGGTCTGACAAGGCCTTAATTTTAAAATCCTCATCCTTGTTTTCAAGTCCCTCCTTGGCCTAGCCCTTTTCCTAACTCTAATCTTCTCCAGCCCTACAAGCCTTCAAGAGCTTTGCACTCCTCCAAATCAGGGCTCTTGAGCATCCCCAATTTTCACTGCTCTGCCATTGGTGGGCGTCCTTCAGCTGCCTTGGCCCTAAGATCTCTAGACCACCCTCCCTCCCTCTTTCCTCCTTTAAGATGCTCCTTAAAACCTACCTCTTTGGCCAAAATTTTGGTCATCTGCCGCAATAACTCCTCACATGCTTATTGTCAAAAATGTTTTTATCGGTATCACTCTTGCTAAGCACCTCGGGACATTTTACTGCATTAATGGTGCCACTTAAATGCAAGTTGTTGTTATCTATGGCAGCTCCTTGCTAGAGCAATCCAAAAGTAATCTCACTTCCCTCCTGTCCTATATCTTCCTCTGCTTTAAATATTTATTCACTTTTCTCTTTTAAAAAAGCAATTAATTTTGCCTCCATTACTCTCTGTACCAACATATTCTTTACTCAGAGAATGGAAATTTCTCCAAAACTCTCTCATCTATTTATCTCCAGATGCATCCAGTGAAATACCACTTAATATTTATTTTAAACCAAACCACAAACTGTGCTTTCAGAAAGTACATAAACTGGAATTCAGATGCTTCCCATTTGGGAAAAAAAAGAGGATCGGTCAGCCTACTCTCACATTCCTCCTAGTAGTCAGTTAGAAAAAGCATGTGGAGTAGATCACCTGCCACTTAACCAGGAGTAGTGCCACATAAGGAAAAACACATGGGCCACAATATACTGTAATGGCAAAAAATGGTGCTTGCCATTCACTAGATTTACCCTTGTCAGTTAAATTTCCATGAGCTTTTGCAGAGTAAATTGCTGCAAGTGGAAGGTTGAAATGGCACTGTGCCCATCTACAGGCCATCTGGGAAGGACCTGTGTGAACAGGGCAAGGAACTGTGCATCACCTTTACCAATCAGATTGAAGAGGTGTTAATAAAACAAGAACACAAATAGGAGTAAGACATTCGGTCCCTCAAGTCTGCTCCGCCATTCAATAAAATTACTCAGCTACACCTTCCCACACTATCCCCATTTTCCTTGATTCCAAAAATCTGTCAATCTCTGACTTGAATATGCTCAATGACTGAGCATCCACAGCTCTCTGCGGCTTGAGTGAAGAAATTTTTCATCTCAGTCCTAAATGGCCAACCCCTTATTCTGAGACTCTGACCCCATGTTCTAAAATATCCTCCCAGCATCTTTTGTGCAGACCCTTAAGAATTTTACATGTTTCATTGAGATCACCTCTCATTCTTCTAAAATCTAGGGAATATAGTTCTAGCCTACTCAATCTCTCCTCTTGGACAATCCCCTCATTCCAGGAATCTGTTCAGGAAACCTTGTCGCACTCCCTCTAAGGCAAGAATATCCTTAAGTTCCTCATTTTTTCCAGACCCTTGGTTCCCCATTTCTAAAATATTTATGTCTTCTACAGTGAAGGCAGAAACAAATGCATTTGTTTAACTTCTCTGCCATTTCCTTATTCCCAATTATAATTTATTCCGTCTCTGCTTCTAAGGGGCCCATGTTTACTATCACTAATATCTTCCTTTTAAAATACCTACAGAAGCTTCTACAATCTGTTTTTATGTCTCTAGCTAGTTTACTCTCGTGTCCTATTTTCTCTTTATCAATTTCTTGCTCATCCTTTGCTGAATTTTAAAATCCTCCCAATCCTCAGACTTACTACTTTTTTGGTAACATTATAAGTCTCTTCTTTGTATTAAATAATATCTTTAACTTCTCCTGTTAGCCACAGTTGGACCACTTTTTCTACAGGGTTTTTATTATTTAAGAGATTGCATAATCTTCACAAATTAAGAATTAATTCTTTAAATGTTTGCCATTGCCTCTCTGTCATATCTTTTAATTTCATTTCCTAATCTGTACTGCCAGCTCACCTGTCATACCTACAGATTTAAGACTCTAGTTTCGGACTTAACTAAATCACTCTCAAATTCTATCATATTACAATCACTCTTCCCCAAAGGCTCCTTTATTACAAGGTTATTAGGAAACCCCGTCTTATTGCACAATACCAGATCTAAAAATAGCCTGTTCCCCATTTGGTTCCTTGGCATACTGATCTAGAAAAAGTGCCCAGTCTGTACGATTACTGTACTACCCTTGTACAGGCACCTCTAATTTCCTAACTTTACTGTGCCCGACTCTACTGTTAGGGAGCCAATAAAAATTATTTTCTGTCCTTTGTTTCTTAGCTCAACCGAAACTGATTCTAGATCTTGATTTTCCATATTAAGATCCTTTCTCACGACTGTCTTTATCCCATCCTTTATCAGGACAACCCTTGTTCCTTTTCTATTTTACCTCTCTCTTCTAAAAGAGAAGTATTCTGTTCATGAACAGTGCAGAGTCTGAACCAGGAACTGTAAGTTAGAATAGTGAATTCAATGTCAAATCAGGTACGGAAAGCAAAATAAAAAGTGGGAAAAAAAGATTGGATTCAGAGAAAGATAAATAAAGTTTTTAAAATTAACAGCAGCAACTAAAAGCTGAAGGAATGAGACTCCACGTGTGCAAAAGTTAATTTTCAGTGATAGTACCCAGACTGAAATGGACAAGGCCTAACTTTCCGTGGTCAGTTTAATTCAAATCTACAACTCAAGTAGAGGAACTTCATGCTATTCAATACATTTAAATGGGGAGCTGCATCTGAATTTTCGTATTTAACTCCATATCTACACTTGCCAGAGGTTACTGTCTGATTCATGCATAAACAATAGTGAATGTCTCACTGTTTAAATTTACAGTAAATTCTGGCCCATTACAACAGTTGCTGTGAGGTGAAGAATTTGTTTCCTTTGGAAAGGTAAACACTGACACCTTGTGGTGAAGTACCTGTAAAAACAAGCTTCATAAAGCTGCCTATTTCAGAAAAAAAAATTACTTTCAGGAAGTGAGGTGCTGTGAACAATATTGTACTTGCCAAGCATTGTTCTAGTGGTTGTAATTCTTCCCGGATCTAGATTACATCGCAAATTCATACACCCATCTGCCCCATAGATTTGGCAATAAATCAAAAATACTTAAAGATAGTGTAAATGCTGACAAAGAAATGAAACATAATCGGGTGTAATTTCGGAATTACATTTTTATGAATCATGTTAAGACAATTTTGAATTTTGTTCTAACTAGAATGTTCTAAGAAGAGAAAAAAGTCAATTACCGAGCAATTATACAAAGAACAAAGAGAACAAAGAACAAAGAAAATTACAGCACAGGAACAGGCCCTTCGGCCCTCCAAGCCTGCGCCGATCCAGATCCTCTATCTAAACATGTCGCCTATTTTCTAAGGGTCTGTATCTCTTTGCTTCCTGCCCATTCATGCATCTGTCTAGATACATCTTAAAAGACGCTATCGTGCCCGCGTCTACCACCTCCGCTGGCAACGCGTTCCAGGCACCCACCACCCTCTGCGTAAAGAACTTTCCACGCATATCCCCCCTAAACTTTTCCCCTCTCACTTTGAACTCGTGACCCCTAGTAATTGAATCCCCCACTCTGGGAAAAAGCTTCTTGCTATCCACCCTGTCTATACCTCTCATGATTTTGTACACCTCAATCAGGTCCCCCCTCAACCTCCGTCTTTCTAATGAAAATAATCCTAATCTACTCAACCTCTTCATAGCTAGCGCCCTCCATACCAGGTAACATCCTGGTGAACCTCCTCTGCACCCTCAAACTCCAAATCCCAAGATGAACAGGACGTTTTACATACCTGGCTTCAGCTTCTTTTTTTCCATCATCCAGAGTTCTCCAGTGAATGTGATCTCCAAATCCTGAAAATATTGTCATTGCTGTGAATTCCCATCTCTAACAAGTTGTTAAGAGTTAAACTTTTACATCCAAAACCACATACAATGTGAATCTAATATCTCCCAGTTCAATGTAACTGGATCATTTTAACTTGATTGATACTTTTTCATATATATACTGCTGGTCCGTGTAAAGATTGTGATTTTCATGGGTAGTTCTTTGGGGTGTGGGGTACTGGAAGAAAAAAATGGAGATGAAATAACTATTTGCCTTTCATGGATGGACAGGACCTATTACATATTAAACTCTTCTCTCTTCCATTTCTGATCAACGACTGGGTCCAAAATATATATGTATATATTTTCAGAGGCTTTAGCCACCTGAATGTTTTATATTCGATAAGTAAAGAATGACATAAATACAGATCCACCGGAGCCACACAATTGCTATTTTTGGGGGACTGCATAGTTTTTGATTTAAAAGAGAACAAAACCACCACGAAAAAAAAACCTAAAAACTAACCCACCTCTTCCAAGACTTTCACTCTCAGATGTTTGAGAGCAGATTAGAAGAATGCAAAACACGGTGAGAAGCAGGAATATTTGCAGTTTCATGATCAGCTCCGACTCTCTTGCCGGTAACTCAATAGAGCAAGGAACAGAGCGGAAGTGACGCACTAGAACGCAGCGTAACACTTTCTGGACTGGAATTCCAAACCTCTCCCCGATTTCAAATGTGGATACAGCAGATCTCCCAATCACTCGCTGTAACTGAAAAGTGTCATCTGTTTTTAGAAAAAATGAGCGCAGCTCCATAAAT
Organism: Heterodontus francisci; assembly: GCF_036365525.1. NCBI lineage: Eukaryota > Metazoa > Chordata > Chondrichthyes > Heterodontiformes > Heterodontidae > Heterodontus > Heterodontus francisci. The sequence goes on from NW_027141902.1 coordinate 27,858, forward strand.
GTGGTTGCTATCTGACTCAGTCTTAAATGGAGCTTTAAAAAAAGTAGGCACTTGCATTGTTTTCTATGTGGTTGTGAACTGTTTCGGGGTGGCTTGAGCACGTCATATCTAAACCAACCTACAAAATTTGGAAAAGCTCAAGCAGACCCAAAAAAGCTAAACTCAAAAACTCAAACAAAAACTTTAAAATGAGGCACAAATGCAATGGTTTATTTTCCTACATAACGTTATCTCCAGATTCCCGCAAGGACCTGTTCTTGGCCCCCTACTTTTCCTGATATACATGCTGCTTCTTGACGACATCCACAGACAGATATGGCGTCAGCTTCCACATATAAGGTGATGATACCAAGCTCTATCTCAACCCCTACACCAACTCTGTTCACAGACTGCTTGCCTATTATCCAGTCCTGAATGAGCTGCAACTTCCTCCAGTTCAATATTGGGAAGACTGCAACCATCAGCTTTGGCGCCTGTCACAAATTCTATTCCCCTCCATAGTCATTGTCAGCAGTCTGGTTCAGTCTGAGACAATCTCAGTAATCCTCTTCAAACCTGAGCTGAGCTTCTGACACTGCCGACATCACAAGACCATCCACTTCCACAAGATTGTCCACCCTGCCTCAGCCCATCTGCTGCTGAAACCCTCATCCACGCCGTTGTCACCTCTATTTCAATGTTCTCCTGGATGGTCGCTCATTCTCCACTGTCCATATCCTATCCTCCACCAAGTCCTGATCACCTATCACCCCTTCCTTGCTGACCTATATTGACTCCCAGTCCTTCAACACCTCAAATCTTTTTTTCTGAGTCTGAACACTCTCACTGTTTGAACTCCATGGGACGGGACTGCAGGTGGGCATGGCCTCTATTTGGATCCCCATGGCTTGGCCATGTGAGCCACATGGAAGATGGCAGAATCCCCAAAGACACATTGTACAGCGAGCTCGCCACTGATATCAGACCCACCGGCCGTCCATGTCTCCGCTTTAAAGACGTCTGCAAATGCAACATGAAGTCCTGTGACATTGACCACAAGTCGTGGGAGTCAGTTGCCAGCGTTCACCAGAGCTGGCGGGCAGCCATAAAGGCAGGGCTAAAGTGTGGCGAGTCGAAGAGACGTAGCAGTTGGCAGGAAAAAAGACAGAGGCGCAAGGGGAGAGCCAACTGTGTAACAGCCCCGACTAACAAATTTTTCTGCAGCACCTGTGGAAGAGCCTGTCACTCCAGGCGCTGCTCCACACACCACTGACCACCTCCAGGCGCTTACCCATTGTCTCTCGAGATAAGGAGGCCAAAGAAGAAGAATCGATATGCCAGCTTTCTGACACAGTCGCGCCTCCCAGCAATTTTGGAAGAGGCATCGGTACCTGGACAGCAGCAATCTGCCCGAATGTGGCAGTTCAGCAATTCATCATGCAAACAAGCCACTTAAGGGCAGAAAGCGATTTTGGTTTGGAGTCATGGGGAACACAAAGGATGGCAACCACATCCCTGATTAGGAGGCGGCATTGCAGCAGGGAGTCAGTCAGGGAGACGGGTCCTTTTAATATCGGTGCATAAAAGGGGGAAGGCTCTTGAGCTGCTCCTGCAGTGGCATATAATGGCCATTAGGAGTACAGAGGTTACATAGATTTAGCTCTGTGGGCATTGGACCAATTGCTGGGAGTGACTCAACAGGGGTTAGTGGGGCATAGCAGGAGGGTCCAGGCAGATGTGATAGTGCTTCTGGAGGCAAGGAAGGCCAGCCTTGGTCATGGGTTGAGCTACTTGGAGTTGGAGACAAGCAGCTATGAGCAGCAGCCACCCCACAGCAAATACAGGCCATTGGTCCTGAGGCAGGCAGAGGTGATGCATGAGGGGCAGGGAGGGTACAAAGGTGATACCCTCCACATAGGGTATACCAACAATGAATGAGCTTCCTGAATCTGACAGATTATCAGTGTAGGCTGCGGATGCAAGGCAGATGGTAGCAGAGTTGTGCGCACTGGTGGAGGTCCACCTCACTCCTTGCCCATTGAGTTGGCATGCCCTGCCTGTGGCCATTAAAGTGACAGTGCTGCTTAACTTCTTAGCCTCTGGGTCCTTTCAAGGGGTGGCAATGAACCTCACTGGCATCTCACAATAGGCTGCCCTTCTCAGTATATGGGAGGTCACAGATGCTCTGTTTGAGAGGGCATCAGATTACACTGAGTTCACTGATGGGGCCACATAGGCACAGAAGACAGTGGGATTTGCCTCTATCGTAGGACTCCCTCAGATGCAGGGGTTGTTGACTGTCCAACCACCACACTATTTCAACTAACACACTAATTTGCACCCCTTCCCCACTTCATCATTCATATGCCTTAAAGCCATCAATCTTTAGAATCACACAAGTTTGGGTCCAATCATTAACCTTTTCATTACATTGAGTCATTGTAGCAGATCACAACCATAACAAAGGTCAACCAAGTAAGCCACAAAGTGAGACTACTAAATGTAGCATCTTCACTCACGGCTGTTCCTGTGGGGTACTAACCAGTGGCCAAGGATGAGGTGGAGGCAGGCTGCTTGTGTGAGTGTGGATGAGGCTAAGATCCAATGGCGGTCGTCCTCATTGCCACAGTGCCAGTGTGGGCATCACAACAGGCTGCTCCACCTGCATCAATGTGGGGGCAGCCGCAGTCACAGGGCCTTCCTGCATTGATGGTGCCTCAGTCAGAGAGGCCAAAGGGGCAGTAGATGATGACATAAGGAGTGGCCCCTTCCACCTCAACACTGCCTGCCTCAGCCCTTTCATAGGGCGTTTGAATGTCAGAAGAATCACCAGCTGGAGAGCATTTGGCATTCACTACACACATCTTTTCCACTGACTGGTCAATGCTACAGCATGTGGCATACATTCTGTGTCTGTCAGTGTGCTGCTCCTGCAGCCACTCAGCATGATGCTGTATATGGTTCTACAAGAGATTGACCACTCTCACAATGGATGAGGTCATGTGCTTACATTGCCTGAGACATACCAGTGCACAGGTCATGGATTGATTCGTCCATTCTCTGCCCATGACTCCACATTGCCTCAGGGAACTCCGACATTTGGGCACACATCTCCCGCTGCTGCTCCAGAAAGACCTGCCTGTGTGTGACACCTGAGGACTTGTATTTCCATCCAGCTGAGCATGGCTGTACTCCATCCTCCGAGGGGGACTGCCCACTTCCGTCTCTGCCTCCCTCACCTCCTCTATGATGGGTTGCTCACCTTATGCCACCTGTTCTAAATGCGCATAAGGCCCCACCAAGGTGAGTGTATCTGCACTGGTGGAAGGTGTGCTTGATTGATGTGACAGTGCTGGCACAGTTGTTAGTTCCTCTGCTGAAGAAGATGACAATGTCACACATTCCTGCCTTGGCTCTCCCTACTCAACTGGCCCTGCAGGCGGCATAAGAAACTGTTCAGTAAAACTCACCTATTTCACCAATTGCTTCTGCAGAGATGCAACATCCCATGACAGCTTACTTATAGGAATGAAGGAAACTGAGCAGGGGGGATCTGCATCCCCATCACCTAGAGATGGTAAGATCATTTCACTCTCTCTTGGATAGACTCCCATCTCACCATCCTGACTTCCTGATGGGCCGCCACCCTGGCAATATCAAGGGATTTCTCCTCCATTGACATTAGAACTACAAGATGGGCACTCCACCACCTGAATGAGCCCTTTCTCTGGAGTTGTGAGATCGTTTCTCAAGCAAGGTCAAAGGCGAGAGTGTTAACTCCATGTTGTGCTCCTTCACCATTTCCAGCACGTCAGACACATGCGATTTCAGTGTCATCAGTGTTGCCTCCTCCATAAGTGATTGATGTGTGATATTTGACACCGGCCCAATAATGCTCTAAGGCATATATCTTTCTACTGTTTTGGAGCACTATGCACCATCAAGCTCCTCAGCTCATGGGTGAGCTGGTCAATGCAGAACTGGAGTCATGTCATCTGGCTGTCGCGTTGCAGTTACCTTGCCAGCCCTCAATCATTGAAGCACTTGCGGCACTTTACCCATATGACAATGCTGCAGCTGCTCACTTCATAAGCCACCTTCAGCCATGCCTGCTTTGGCTGGCTGGCTGGTTGGCCTTCTCCTGTCGCTGTCAGGGAAAAGAATGCTCTGCCTTTCAGCCAAAGCCTCCAGAAGAACCTCAAGGGAGGCATCTGAAAATCATGGGACTGCTGCTCTCCTCTCTCTTCCATCCTTCAATAACTCTGCTCCCAGAATGATGCTGCCATTGGCCCTTTAAATCTGGCCTGCCGCATCCAGTTCCCACCTCCTCACTGTGTCCACCGTCCCTAATTGGACGGCAAATGCACCATCTGGCCACTAATTGCCATCTCGGTGAAAATCACCTGTGGTCATGTGCCAAAGCAGAGCAGGGGTGGGACATGGAAATGGTCCTGACATCGGGGTCCCTATCCCAAAGCAAAAATTCAGCCCCATGTGTCTGAACCTCGTTCTCAGATTGTTATAATAACACACTTAAGATACTGGAGCTATTTTTGCAGGAAAAGAAAAGGATAAAAGGAGGTTTAATAGAGACTTTGAAAATTATGAACAGTTTTGAGGGAGGTGATTAGGCAAAGACTTTTCCTAATTGGGATTGGATAACTATCGCCCAGTATACCAGGAGAAAACCCCTATTCTTTTTTGACTAGTGCCATGAAATCTTTTACATTGCCTAAGGGGGCAGACAGGGTCTCAGTTTAACATCTCATCCGAAAGGTAACACCTCTGAATGTAAATGTACTGTACAGAAATTAGTAAGTTGAATACAAAGGCATTTTGCAAAGTTTTGCTCCATAAGATGCTTCGTCCCTATTTACATGCAAATCTTGGCATGTTAATATTATTTATGGAAAACAACTTGTATTTATATAGCACATTTATAATGCTCCCGTGAAGTGCCTTGGGATGTAGGCATGTCACAGGAGTGCTATAAAGCAAAGTTTGACACTGAGCCACATAAGGTGATATTAGGGCAGATGGCCAAAAGTTTGGTCAAAGTGGTAGGTTTCAGGGAACGTCTTAATAAAGGAGGGAAGAGCGGTAAAGCGGTTTCGAGAGGAAATTCCAGAACTTAGGGCCATTCCAGGACTTGAGCACAAAAATCAAGGCTGATGCTGCAGTGCAGTACTGAGGGAGTGCTGCACTGTCGGAGATGCTGTCTCTCGGATGAGACATTAAACCAAGGCTCTCTCTGCCATCTCAGGTGGACTTAAAAGGTCCCATGGTCCTATTTCAAAGAAGAGCAGGAGAGTTATCCCTGGTGTCTTGGCAAATATTTATCCCTCAATCAACATCACAAAAACAGATTATCTGATCATTATCACATTGCTCTTTGTGGGATCTTACTGTGCACAAATTGGCTGCCGTGTTTCCTACAACAGTGACTACACGTCAAAAGTATTTCATTGGCTGTAAAGTGCTTTGGGTCATCTGGTGGTCATGAAAGGCACTATATAAATGCAAGACTCTGCTTTTTAGAATTAATCGAGTGCAGAAATCTTGGAGGGTAGTGAGGCTGAAGGACGTTACAGAGATGGAGTGGGGCGAGGACATGGTGGGATTCAGAACAAGGATGAGAAGTTTTAAATTGTGGTATTGCTTAACCGGGATCCAGTGTAGGACAGCAAACACGCGGTGAAGGATGAATGGGATTTTGCATGAGTAAGGACGCGGGCAGCAGAATTTGGGAAGAACTCAAATTTATGGAGGGTAGAATGTGAGATGTCAGCCAGGACTGCATTGGAACAGTCAAGTCTAGAGGTAACAAAGGCATGAATGAGGGTTTCAGAAGCAGGTAAGCCAAGGCTGAGCCAGAGGCGGGCAATGTTATGGAGGTGGAAATAGGTCTTAGTAAGTAGGAAACAACATAGATATGATGGAATAGATATACTAAGCAGTGATATATATAGTAAGTGATGCCATTATCACTGTGTTGTATATCACTCCTAGAATGATACATATGTATTAGCTCTTGCAAGTCAAATAGGTATCTCAGTTGTAACCTGATAATTCAGGCTGTTTGTTGATGTTGTTATGACCGACCGCTCCTGTCAAAGCCCCTAATCAAAATATACAATTCTGATTGTGGTGGGACCAACACAATGTTAATTCAATCCCGTCGTTCCACAGATCGGCTAACATATCATTTAAAACTTTCCAAATTAAAGAAAGACCCAACCAAATTGTACTATTTATTAACCCCCAAATGAGGCTAACCAAACCAGGTGTCTTTAAATCAATAAATTAACTCTTTAATTAGAAGAACTAAATTCTTAAACACTATGAAGATATAAACAACATTTAAAATAGAAAAAATTAGAGTCCTTGCAAATTTACAATCCAATGTTGCTTGAAATCCTCACAAGATGTTGCTTTCCTTCTTCAACGAATTTCAACGATGAACAACTTGCAAACACTTTCAACAGAATCAATCCGACTTTATAGAGTTTTTGAGGGATAAAAGATTTTCACTGTCTAACTTCCATTTCTTCAATTTAAATTACCAGAGATCTCTGTTTTGGCTTGATGTTTTTAGAATTTTGAGAGATAATAATTAAACAGACTAAATTCCTATTCATTCAGTTTAAATGGTTGAGAGCTCTTTTTCAGGTGTCTGAACACCACAGTTGTCTGTGTCCTCTGTGTCTGTGTGTTCTGTTAGAATAAACTGTCTCTAGTAAAAGCCAGTTCAAAACTCAAATGTAACAAATTAATCGCATCAGACTCACTCCCAGTGGCTATATCTATGGTAACGAGAATGCACCCTTTGAATCGTAGTCTCCAAATGGCTGTTTCTAAGGCAACGAACATGCACCTTGCTATAACTCCTAAGGTTTGCTGGTTCTTAAAGTATTGCTGATCCCTTGCCAGCCTTAAAGGCAAACCACATATTCCGAAAAAAAAACTACAGGACCATGACAATGTGCATTTAAAAGTCACAGTCTAAATTACAGTTAGAAGGTAGTAGGGTAAATTTTTGACTTGCTGCCAGAAAATCAATGGAAATGAAAATTGGACCGTTTCCATAATGAGCAGCTAATCTGCAATGCCAGTTTTGCGCCAGGATGGCAAGTGCAAAATTTATCCCAGAGATTAAAGATGATCTGGTGCATTTGGAACTGGGAATGTGTTTATTTAGCCAATTCATTCATATAATTAATTATACAGAAAGAGAACTGGTTGAAGGATGCCATGGACCTGAAATGTGGGCTTTATATACTGTATAGTTCCTGGGCATATGAAAATTAAGAATGACACAGTGATTTCTATAGTTGCTATCAAATCAGTAATGAAGCCACACGTTACTTCAATGAGAAAAATTACTATTAAATTGAATTCTCCTACTGATTTTATTCATTGCATTTTATCCTGAACTTTTGGATTTATCAATGCTACACACCAAATTCAGGTCAATAGTTAAACCAAGCTGTAGAAAATAATTACTGTGCTGACAATGAAGTAGTAAGTTGATGACAGTGATTTGGTGTTGATGCAGTGAAAAATAACTATTGTGCAAAGAGATGATTATTTTCAATGCTGGTTCTTCAATTGGGGTTATGTACTGAATTGTAACACAATCTAGCTGAAAAGACCAATTGTACACAATTGTACTGATGACCTGGGCAATAATGAAGCAAATGGAAAGTTACAGGGCGTGTGGGTGGAACATGAATATGGGCATCACTTGAAGTAAATGTCCTTAGCATTATTTTGTTGGTAGTTGCACCTATAGATAATGCACTATTTAAATTTGACTTTCTTTCTCATAAGAGCTTGTCTAAAGTTAACTACCTCCTCCACAAGTATCTTTGATCAACTTAGCTCTCTCTATAAAACCAAAACGAGTCAAGACTTGTGCAATAAGCAGAAATTAAAATTGCCCTATTAATGTGAATCAAAGTATGTCCCTTTCCAACACCCCATAACTAAGATCCTCACTAGTATCTTTTTGAATTATTCCTTAGAATCATTCATTGTAGCCAACAGCAGTTTTAAATTAAATTAAGTTAATAAATCTGGCATTAGTCTAATGGTGACCATGAAACCATTGTCGATTGTTGTAAAAAGCCATCTGGTTCACTAATGTCCTTTAAGGAAGGAAATCTGTCGTCTTTACCTGGTCTGGTCTACATGTGACTCCAGATCCACAGCAAAGTGGTTGACTCTTAAATGCTACCTGAGATGGCCTAGCAAGCCACTCAGTTCAAGGGCAATTAGCGATGGGCAATAAATGCGAAGCTCACAACCCACAAACAAATTTTTTTTAAAGTTTTAAGTTACAATTTAAGTATGAAGAAATTATATTGCATCTTAACCCAAGTTAACATTGCTGTTGCTAATTTATATAGTGTTACGAAAGTACTTTCATTTTTTATTAAATTTTGAGGACTTGTGTCTTATTTGGAAAAACTGAAAAGGATTCAGTGGATGTTTTTTTCACTGGGGTTATTGAAAGGACTGAGAGGTTTTGTTTACAAATACCCAGCAGGGGCTTTTTGCCATGGAGGAGATGTTTACAGAGAACTGATTGGTCAAGATTTATAGGGGTCAGAAGGTTTGACTCGAGATATTGTTTTGGTTTCGCTTTGGACAGTCAGTTGGAGTTTTAAAAATCAACCTGAAGGACAAAATCCTAGCTCGGCCTATTCCATCTCTTTGAAAAGCCTGTTAGTTTTTCCATCTCTTTGAGAAGCTCTTAGAAGTGAGTGTGAGAAATAGAGAAATTGATGATGCGTTCCTCCTGAAAGGCCTGCCTGAAACCCAGGTTGCCACATTTCTCATGAAGACGCTGGAAAAACCTGCCAGATAAATCCTCGATGCCGCCCGAACGAACTGCTCCAGAAAAGGATCCCAGTGATAGCCGTCTATGCGTAATTGGGATACCAAACCAAAAAAAGGACATCTGACATCTTTCCATATCTTCTTTTTTTCCTTCAAGAATTATAAAGCAGTTGGCCAAAGTATTATTTTCCTGCTTTTTTTTTGTAACAGAGCTCTAAATAAAAATCTCTTTATTTTTCAGTTAGTGTGTGTGTGTGTGTGTGGCGGCACAGTGGAGCAGTGGTTAGCACCGCAGCCTCACAGCTCCAGCGACCCGGGTCCGGTTCTGGGTACTGCCTGTGTGGAGTTTGCAACGTCTCCCTGTGATCATGTGGGTTGCCGCCGGGTGCCCTGGTTTCCTTCCACAGCCAAAGACTTGCAGATTGATAGGTAAATTGGCCATTGTAAATTGCCCCTAGTGTAGGTAGGTGGTAGGAAAATTGATGGAAGGTGGGGATGTGGTAGGGAATATGGGATTAATGTAGGATTAGCATAAATGGGTGGTTGATAGTCGGCACAGACTCGGTGGGCCGAAGGGCCTGTTTCAGTGCTGTATCTATGACTCTAAAAAGGGAACTTTTAAATTTCAATCTGTGTGTTAATGCTTTTATTTGTTACTGGTTAAGTCTTGTTTTATAAAAAACTGATAATTTTGTTGTTTATTAAAGAAACCTGGTTGGTGTATTTTATTCTGGGATAAAAATAGAGTCTGTGATTGACTGTATCAGTAACTGGGTATACATTTAAATATACAAAGTGATTGATGACAACGCTATGTCATCAGGATGCGCCGCGGTGCGCACATGCGCACACGGTCTCAGGCCCTCTGCGCATGCGCTGCGGTCCGGATGGACAGGACCAGTTTGCGCATGCGCAGATGACGTCATCGCGTAACGTCATCATCCTCGGGGAACACGCCAGGTTGGCCTCTGCGCATGCGCACACTGATCCTGGCAATCCGGACCGCAGCGCATGCGCAGAGGGCCTGAGACCGTGTGCGCATGTGCGTCAATCTTCCGAAAGCTTCGGCACGAGTTTTTGAAAATGGTAGGAGAGGTTTCGTCGGGAATTTTATCTCGATTATTTAGTCATTTTCGACATTTGCTCCATTTTTATTAGACAGAGGAGATTGTTCCAAGGTAAGTTGCTCTGAAAATATTTACATTGTCTGGGGCACCGCATGTGCTCCAGTCCCTGTTGTTAAGTTGGTCTGAAAACATTTCAAGGGAGGGAGGGAGGGGGGAAGGGAGGGGGGAAAGGAGGGAAGGGAGGAGGGGGGGGAGGAGGGAAGGGAGGAGGGGGGAAAGGAGGGAAGGGGAGGAGGGGGGGAGGAGGGAAGGGAGGAGGGGGGGAGGAGGGGGAGGAGGGAAGGGAGGAGGGGGGGGAGGAGGGAAGGGAGGGGGAGAGGAGGGAGGGGGGAAGGGAGGGAAGGAGGAAGAAAGGAAGGGAGGGAGGTAGGGAGGTCGGGAGGGAGGGGGGAGCAGCGGAGCTGAAGGGGAGTGCCTTTTTCTGTGCATGCGCCATAAACACAAGGATTGGCTGATGAGATGGAGCCAATTAATTTGCCCAACAATTGCCCGGAAGCACCTTCGGATGGAGGTGGCCATGCGCTGGACATCAGTCGCGTGCCACAATCCATGGATCCTGAGCGTTTCACCGCCTGGCCTAATGATCTGATGGACCATACATACGCCTGCCTGTTCAAAGCTCCACTTCCCCCACCTGCGGTACCCTCTCCTTGCTGTTCAGTTACACAGTCACCTGTTCCTGCATCCATCCAAGCAGTGCACGTGGACACACAGCCACATGTTTCCCCATCCGCCCTTGAAACAACCATGCAGAGCCTTGTGAGACTCCGCAATTGCCAGCTGCTGCCTGTCAAGCAGAGAAGGCGTCCAAAGGGTCAAGCACTTGGGGAACATTCAGCAAGAAGAGACTGAGCACTAAAAGAAACAAGCATGCCGTGTCCAGTGGTAGCACAAATGTGAATGCTCTTGCTGCGTACACAACTGATGAGGTGGGAGTGCAGCCACACCATTCTCCATCCTCAGTGTTGCTTTAAGGCAAAGGTAGATAAGAGTGAAAGAAATGGAAGATGATGCTGATAGTAGTAGGCAGGATTAAATGGGAATGGATGGGAAGATGCACGAGTAGCATAACCACTAGCAGGGAACAGCTGGGCTAAATGGCCTGCTTTATGTTCATAGTCCAAAAGAAATGTGCTTCTTTTTCCAGCACCCTCACATCATTCATGTTTTCCCTGAGAGCAGCATTGAACCATCACAAGATAGA